>NC_143427.1:16205000-16373214 GCF_059467195.1 Physcomitrium patens
TGAAAAAAGATTTACAACTCCTTTATGATTTAAATTCATTCCTAGAAGTATTTATGGCCATATTTGGAAAAAGTGATCAAGAACAAGTAGCAAAGACCAAACTTTTATCTTTACAACAAGAATCACGATCAGCCACCACATATGCTGCTAAATTCCAAAACCTTGCTTGCGATGTAGACTAGAATAACAAAGCACTTATCAATCAATCTTGATATGGATTAAATGATAGTATCAAAGATTTGTTATTAACAATGCCAAAAACAAAATCTTTGGAACAATTTATTGCTCAAGCTATTGCATGCAATAATCGATTATTTGAAAGGAATCAAGAAGAAAGACTTGGCTAAAGAAAAACAAGTCAAGTAATGGCGGTAGCTTCCAAGTTTTTTGAAACATATTCATTAAGGCCAAAAGTAATGCAAATTGATATGATATGTTTTAAAACTCTCACAAAGCAGGAAAAGACTTGACAATACCAAAAGGGTTTGTGTTTATACTATAAAGAAGTTAAGCTCAATGCTCAACATTGTCCAGAGAAGCAACGTAATTATCAAATAAAGAGCATAATTACCAAAGAAGATAATGTATTGGATAATTAATTACTCTAGCTACAATAGAAACTATGCGATTGGAATCATGTGCAATACCTAGTAAAGGTCCTATTCTCTCCTTAGGCCCCTCACTTTGTTTTATAATAGATATATGTTTAGGACCTAAAAATCACAAAGTCTTTGCCTTATTAGATTTAGAAGCCTTAGCTTGTTTTATAGACAAAGATGTTGTCAAAAATCAAAAAACATCTTTAATCAAGAAAACTAAATCTGTACATGTAGAAATCATAGATGGTTGTTCATTATCTTTTCGAAATGTTATCCATGAGACTGTTCCTTTAGATATAACAATTAAAGATCATAACAACATAATAGTATTTAATGTAATAAGATCTCCCTCTAATTTGGTTATTTTAGGCTTATCATGGCTAAAAAAATATAATCCATAAATAGATTAGATTTTTCATAATCTTAATCTTTTTGGTAGTGTAATCCAAGTTTGAGTTAACAAAGTAGAAGTACAAAAGTCTAGTAATTCCAAATCTTTACTAGCATGTGTAAGAGCTTTCATGCATGCTACAAAAGAAGGATCATCTTTTGCTATATATGCTATGTCCATCTCTAATGGTGAAAAAATGTTAAGTAGTATTCCTAATCAATATGAAAAATTTCAAGACATTTTTTAAAAGAAAAATACAGATATTCTTCTAAAGTATTGACCTTATGATTATTCAATTGATTTGCAAAAAGGAGCTCAACCACCATTCGGACCAATCTATAGCTTATCGTAGAATGAATTGGTTACATTAAAAGAGTATATTGATAAAAACTTGGCAAAGAACTTTATACACCATTCTAAATCTCTAGCCAAAGCTCCTATCTTACTTGTGAAGAAGAAAGATGGATCTCTACAGATGTATATGGATTATCGAGGACTCAATAAGATCACCATCAAGAATAGATATCCTTTACCTTTCATTTTAGGACTGCTTGATCAACTCAATTAAGCAAAGATCTATACCAAAATAGATCTACAAAAAATATACAACTTAATTTATATCAAAGAAGGAGATGAATGGAAGACTACTTTTTAAACTAGGTATGGACATTTTAAATATAATGTCATGCCTTTTGCATTCATGAATGTATTGACCACTTTTCAATATCTTAAGAATAATGTTTTTTATGAATTTTTAGATGATTATATTGTTTGCTATTTAAACAACATTCTAATCTACTCTAAAAACACAGAAGAATAAGAATTTCATGATCATCATGTGTTACAGAAATTTAGAGATGCAAGATTATATACCTAGTTGAAAAAGTGTGTATTTCATACTACTCAAGTAAACTTTTTAGAGTACATCATTTCCAATGAAGGTCTTATGATAGATCCCAAGAAGGTCCAAACTATCATAGATTGAAAGATTCCAAGAACAGTATGAGATGTACAATATTTTTTAGGCTTCGTTAACTACTACCAAATCTTCATCAAGAACTTTTCTCAAGTTGCAGCTCTACTTACACGTTTGACTTATAAAGACAAACTTGAGTGAAATAAAGAAGTAAAAGCATCATTTGATATTCTAAAGAAGGAATTTACTTTTACACCAATCTTACATTGTATCAACGTCAAGTCCATTGGAGCATGTCTTTATCCAAATTCAATTTCAAGTTCACTTATCGATTCAAAAAACAACAAGGTCTATTAGACACTCTTTTTAAATGTTCTTATCTTGTACCAAAAGAAGGAGATGCATCTTTTGATCAACAAAGAATGATCCTCTTAGAGCTCAAGCATTTTTATCTTTGAGCAATAAAATCAACATTGATTGTTGATGCAACCTTTGTCAAGCAAATTTAATCAAGTATGTCCTATGATCTTCTTGTTCATGATATCAAGAATACTTCTTTTAAGTCCTATGGAACTTCAAAGTTTGAGTTCAAAAACAACCTACTTTATTTTGAAGATTGTCTATATATTCCAAAAGGTAATACATGATTACGTGTCTTTCAAGCTTGTCATGATTTTTCAGCAACTAGACATTTTGGATATAATAAGACTTTAGAATTAATATCAAGAGAATTTTGATAGCCTCTAATATAGAAAGCAATCAAAGACTTTATAAAATCATGCGATACTTGTTCAAGATTCAAAACTCCTCGCCATCAATTTTATGGACTACTTCAATCATTACCTATTCGAGAAGAATCATGGTCTTCTATTTCTATGGATTTTATCACGGATCTTCCAATCTCAAGTTTATATGATTTCATATTTATAATTTTAGATTGCGTCATCAAAATGGCACATTTTGTACCATGTACAAAATCTATTTCAAATGAAGAAACAGCTAAGCTTTTTATTGACAATATCTATGGCTATTATAGATTGCCAAAAGATATTATATCAAATAGGGGGACTCAATTTATATGAAGATTTTAGAGAACCTTATTCAAAATTCTAAATATAGATATAAAGTTTTTTTCAACTTTTCAGCATCAAATTGATGGACAAATAGAATGGGTGAATCAAATTTTAGAATAGTATTTGATGTACACTATCAACTATTATCAAGATGATTGAATAACTCTTTTGTCATTGGTAGAGTTTACATAAAATAATTTAGTAAATTCTTCTATTCAATAAATATTTTACTTTACTAATTATGATTATCATCTATGAGTTGATACTTTTGACTTTTGAAAAGTTGATATTCTTACGATAGAAGATTTACCAAATCATTTGTCAAAGCTATATGCAACAATGAAGATACAATTAAAAGAAGCTTAAGGATGACAAAAGACCAATGCGGATGTCTATCTCAAGGAGTAACCACAATTCAATATAGGTGACAAGGTATAGTTACTTCAGCATAATAGGAAGACTATTTGTCCTTGTGATAAGTTAGACATTTGTAGGCTTAGACCTTTTTTCATATGTGAACAAATCAATCTTGTTGCTTATTGATTACATCTACTAGAGTATATGAAGATGCAACCTATATTTCATGTATCACTTCTTGAGCCATATAAGACAGTGAATATTTTGAAAAGAAGACAAATGCCACTTCTTCTTATAGAAGTAGGTAATAATCAAGAATTCGAGGTAGAAGAAGTCTTAGACTCAAGGCGGCATCAAAATAGGTTGGAATATCTTGTTCATTGGTACAGATATGATATTAGTGAATATATATGGGAGCCATCAAAAAATCTTATAAATGTAGCAAAGAATATTGAAGCTTTTCATCAACAAAATCCATCAAAATCAAGATGAAGAATAGCAAATCTTTGCAATAAAAAAAACAAGATTAAAGGAAGATAACATTCTACTTTCTATATTTCTTTGTAGCTTGTGTGTATTTGTAATACCAACAAGATGGAGAATCAACAATCAGTAGATTCAACTCAAGAGCTTTTATTTGCGGACATATCAGATGAGATATTACAATTGTCACAACCTTCAAGATGACAAAATCAAAATAAAAATCATCAAGAATGACATGCCCTTCCACGAATAGATGGCGAGATATAATGTATTTGATATCATGACCTTGGAGGAGACTCTTCCTGTTTGGTGATTTTATTAGAGGTAGAAACAACTTTTGATTGTATTTCAAATGTTTTATTTGAAGGAAGTTATGAGGGCCTCAACAACAATCAAATAATAAGGTGGTCTTTTCACCCTTACATGGGAGACTATCGATCATTGAGAGGGCCTATCAACCATCTTTGAAGAGTGCAAAGATCGGAATGTGTAGCAAATACAATTCGCCACATCTTGAACTTCCTCAACATATGAAGATTTCTCCTTGTAGAACTCGTCCTTAGAAGAGGGGATAATGTCACGGACATATACATTTACCTCAATAATTACTTATATGATTAAGTAGAAGTAAGTATATATACATTAATTTCATAAAGACTTTTAGTAAAGCTTCTTAGAGGCTTTATAGATGTAGTTTTGACTTTAGATGTGTTTGTAGATTGAAAACTTTGTCAACAAGTTAACCACGTATTGGTAGCTTATAGAACAAGTTAACTCCACATAGTAGCTTGTGGAACAAGCTAACCATGTGGTACATACATAAATAATTTGCCTTACAAGTTAAATCATATGGCTAGCAAAGTGAATATGTTTTGGAGGTCCTATAAGACATTGTCATGTAACTCCTAGTTAAGAATATATATGGATGCAAGAATGAAGCTTTCTTCACTCTTATCAATGCCATTCTAGTCATTATTTTTGTTTCAAGACTTTTTAGTCTTATTTTTGGCAATAGCTATTTCAGTTAATATTACATTATCTTTTGAGTGAATTTTTAGTTCTCTTCACTGATATAAGAATGCATCAAAGATTCTTTTTTTCAAGATTCATGTCCTTGAGAAAGTAGGATAATCCACTCACTTTTAAAACAAGTTAGAAACAATAAATTAAGACTTTTGTCAAACTGTTAAGGACATGAATTTCAAAGAAAGAAAATCCTCAATACACTCTTATGTCATTGAAAGGAACTAGAATGTCTCTCAAATATGATATAATATTAAACTAAAATGACTATTGTCAAAAATAAAAAGACTAGAAAGTCTTGAAATAAGACTAAGGACTAGAAAGGCATTGACAAGAGTGAAGAAGGCTTCACTTTTGTCTCCATATATACTCTTAACTAGGAGCTACATGGCGATGTCCTACAAGACCTCCAAAATATGTTGACTTTGCAAGACATGTATTTTAACTTTCAAGATAAGTTTTCTATATGTATGCCACATACTTAGCTTATTCCGCAAACTACCAACACGTGGTTAACTTATTGACCAAGTTTCTAACCTACCAATCAACTACAAACATATGTAAAGTCAAAGTAGCATCTTTGAAGCTTCTAAAAAGCTTCTTTAGAAGGCATTATAAAATTAATATACTTTTATATATTTTTATCTATTTCTATCTAATCATATAAATATTTACTATAATATTTATGTATATCCATGATACAAAATTTTTATTTTTATTCAAGTTTATTTTCTTTATATATAAAATATTTATTTATTTATTTAATAATTTTATATATACAAAGTCTTAATTATTGCATACATTTTTTAGTTTAATTCAATAAAAGTTGTACTCAACTTGCAAGTAGTGCATAATTCAATAGAAAGACTTATCTAGCTTTTTGATGTTTATTTTTGAAGTTACTTATATTATATATATATATATATATATATATATAGATATATATCTAGAGTGTCAGTATTGCTACTATAATTTTTGCTAGTGGCACCATAAATTGTCATGTTACAATTTAAATATTAGGTATTTTTCAAAGCTTGGATTGCCCTAGTGCATTTCTTAATTGACAAAAAGTCCATGTTAAGATATAGAACTTTGTACAATCTTCACATGTATTCTAAAGATTTTACATTTTCTAAATAATTGATTCTTCAAGCAAATGCTCAATAACCACCCCTGCAATATCTATGCTATTGGATTTGGCACCCACAATGTTATTATTGAATATGTAAACCTTAGCTGAGCATAAGCTTGCATTGTAAAACTCATCAATTAGAACTTGATAGAACTAGAACAGATGGAGGGGCAAAAGAAGTATGCAATTGAGATGCTAGGACATGGAAGAATTAAGAATTAAGGATTATATATATGTTGTTGCAAATCTTTTTAAATCAAAAGATTTGAGCATTAATAAAAGGAGATTTACTGAGAAGACTATTTAATCAAAGACTTGCAAGATGGCTTTGATATTAAAGAGCAACAAAGAGAGTTGACTTACTCATTTGATTTTTATTAGCTATTTTTTTCTTGAGCATTGGATTGGTACAAGAGCTTGGTCTAAGATTGGAATTCAAAAATAATTTTTTTAATATGAAGATTTTTGAAATATAGAGTAGCTTATAGTGGTATTAATAAAAATTATAGTGGGTAGTAAGTTGTAATAATATCAACAAATATTGTAGTGGCAATAGCAGCATTATATAAATATATACAAATATTTGTATTGAATGATTTTGCTTTACCACAAGAATATTGTATTGTGTAGAATAAATTATTAATATGTAATTTTATAATAATAAATTATAATAAAAACTACATAATTAAGGTTTATATAAATATATTATATAAATACTATTAAAAAAAGATAATACTAAATATATCCAAATTTTTAATAAATTAATCCATTCATTTTAACCATCATGAAAAAATAAAATAATCTCTAAATTCACTTCTTTACTATTGAATCTACAACCAATACAAACCAACGACATTTATCATAATTATCATATTCTTCATTAAGAGTGAATCTATTTAATAAATGTATGAGTCTATTTAATATTCTTCGAAAAATATTAAAAGTAAATATATATATATATATATTAAAAGAACAAAAATAAATCTCAAAAAGTAAAATCATGTGATTATATTGATTATTTTTTTTGATTTAGAATTTATAAAATTAAATTAACACAATTGAATAATTTTTTTAATTTAATCTTTTTAATTTATTTTTACTACATTGATATATAAATCAAATGTGATTTTCACAAACTAATTTGATAATAACTTTCATTATTATTATAAATTTAAGTTATATAAGACAAGCTTCTATGTGAATCTTTGCCTTGAATGTAGAGTTCAAGTGATACTTAACACAGGCATACTATTATCCCTTCAAAATCAAACTCATTCCTTAGACTAAACAAACGTTAACCTCATCTCTTCAACTTCATCTCCACAAGCCCATCATGCAACTCCACAACCAACCTCCGAAGCACAAGACAGAACCAAGAAACATTTCTTGTGGCCACAAACAGCTATGGCTTCCGAATCTGGTTGCGCATTAATCGATCCAACTCTAGCAAAATCTCATCTTGATTTCAAAAATCCATCGCAAAAATGCCAACTGACCAATCGTGTAGTATAGATCAAAATGGAACACAGCCCTATTGATAGTTTTTCAATGCCCTGTTGTGAAATCCTCACGACTTCTGCTAGAAGATCCAGAGAACCCACACTAGTTTATGTCTATATTTTACAAAAAAATTGATGTTGCTTGAAGAAGGTGAGATCTGCCAGCATCACAATCTTTAGCACAATGTGGGTCATGCTTCTACAGGAATAGTAGAGGTATCTGTACAAACTAGAGCGTGGACACATCTGTGAGTTTTTACACTGGAGGGTTCAATCTGTTGGTATGCAATCCCTTCAAGGAAGATGTTGAGCTAGTTTCGGTTATGGTCAAAATTTAAGGGATTATATTTCCTTCTAAATATTTAAATGACGAGATACAATCTTATAAGACACAACAATTACATCTCGTCATTCAACGTCCCAGAAGCAATATATCATGTAGATTTCTCCCCACGTGTAGTGCTAATCGCATAGAGAGGGGCTGCTTTATTAATTTATTGGCTACAGCTGCTGCAACATTAAATTACATTAAATTACTGTCTAGATATGCTACCAATTTTTCCATCTGGTGCTGCTTGTTAACCATAGAAACTACCATCCATGGATAAGTAGTCATCAGAAAGCAGAACCTCAAAAAGATACCTTAATATACCGTGAGTAGTGCGCGGATTCTCTCTCCTATATCAGATTGCAATATGAGGTCTTCCAAGAGAAAATAGTTTGGGTTTCATGTACCCACCAGGCTAACAGTAACAGAGATTAGACCGCAGATGAATACGTGGAATTACATGGGCAGTGAATACTCACCGATACCAGGAAAAGTCCTATCGGTAAGAAAATTTTGTCAGCCGAGGCGTAAGGCATTGGTAAACACTGAGTTCAATCATGGGGTTTTGGCAGCCTAAGATTCTTCACTAGAACAAACTACTGTCTCCGAGTATGTTGTTTTCAAGCTCGTGAATCATTCTTTTTTGCCGCGTGAGTCACCGCAATTTTTGAATAAGTCAATTGTCGCCTGCAGGGGATTAGATTGGGAAATACGCCAATGAGTTGTGACCACAGCATACATCATGTTGTAATGTCTGATGTACACCTCACAACTCTGCAGTCGCATTCGCCACAATGTGAACTTCATTACCATTGATGTAGGTTGGTCTTCCTTTATTCCAAATTTGAAGGGTAATATTAGAAGTGGTGGTTCAAATGAGAGTATAAGGTAGGCAGTTTGCAGCTTTGGTGATCTAAGCCACGTTCCACTGTTGCCAAGCTCTCATGTAAGAAAGTTAGTCTACTATGATGCACTTGTAGAGATCTAACCTCCCTTGCAATGCCATTGTTTTTTTACACACAAGGGTTGTATGTGCTCTATGTAAAAGACTGGCTTTTGTCTTTGTTTTTTGTTTGCCAATCATTATCTTTCAGACTTTTCTTTTCTATACTCTTCCAAATCATGTTGTGGAGTTAATTCATTAAATTTAAGTTCTTGGTGGCAAGTTCAAATCCATTGTTTATAAAGCTTTTAAGAAGCTTTTCTATAAGATATTATCAAATTAACCTATTTTTATCAACTTCTACCTATTCATATTATTTAGATAATTATAGATATATTTGTGACACTATCTCCTCTTTTTAGGAACAAATTTCGTAAAGAGCAATAATTATATGTTGACAAAATTTAAGATGTGGTAAATTATATTTGCTACATATTCTTGTTGTGGTTTCTTTTGAAGGTAGTTGATAGATCTTCTTAACTATTAATAGTATTTTATTCTAAGGTAGAAAGACTACCATGTTATTTGATCATTATTAATGCTTTCATAACTTTTTTTAAACAAAATATTTGTAATTCCATCAAGAGTCATATTTACTTCTAATAAAATCACCAAACTTTTGAAGTCTCTTCTAAGGTCGTGATTTCAAAAGTGTTGTATCTTGTCATATATTTGAAGAAGAACATGTCATTTTTTAAGGTCTTCATCTCAATTACATTGTCTTCAAGGCTATGATAATCACAATATCTCATCCAATAAGTTAATAAATAATAGCTCTTGAGTTGAATCTACTAGCTATTAGTTTTTCATCTCCTTAGTGCTATAAATATATAAAAATTACAAATAAAGATAGAAAGTTAAATAATTTTTTTTTAAATTGCAATTCTTTTATAATAAAGATTTGTTATCTTTCATCTTCATTTTGATGGATATTGTCAATGAAAAAGTTATTTTGACTCATTTTGGTGATGTCTTGAGTCTATGACTTCTTCAACTTCAAATTCTTTATTATTTTCATCTTTTATATGAAGAGATATCACTTATTGTCTTTTTAGTATATCTATTATCTTGTATGGCTTAATAAGAGATATATGAAAGATGGAATAGATCTTCATTAACTCCAATAAGTATAATCAATGAGCAAGTGGATTGATTGTTCACAAATAAAAAAAGATTGAAGCCTACAATAATCTAAGTTATCATAAAAATAAATATTCTTAATATTACAACAAAGTCACCATATCTTGTCATCTACATTGAATTGTGGTTATTTCTTGTTATAAAGATATTCATTGTTCATTTATTGTTCTTAAACTTCTTTTAACTACACCTTCATTATTGTACATAATTTTTTCAAATAATTTGCAAAATCTTATGTCATAGGATTATCAACTTTTGAAAAGTTTAAAGTATCAAATTGTAGATGATAACCATAATTAATAAAAAAAAATATATTTATTGAGTAGAAGATTGCATCAAATTATCATGTAGTGTTATATTACATGAAATCTTACTTGAGAATACATTGGGCACCTAGCTATGGAAGATAAAAGGAATTTGCAACAACAAGTCCTAACCACTCTAATAAAATCGTACATATATTATTATCAAAGATTAATAACTATAATCAAGTATTAATTAAGTCTAATTATTATTATTATTTTATTTATTTATTTATTTGTTTTCAAATAAATTATAAAATAAACAAAAAAAAATCCTAAAGAATCCCTAAAAAAATCCAAACCAAATCCTAAACCAAATCAAATCTTAATTCTAACCAAATCCTAATCCTAATCAAATCCTAATTCTAACCAAAATCTAAAACCTAATCAAATCCTAATCCTAACCAAATTCTAATCAAATCCTAAATAAGTTCTAATTAAATCTAATCAAACCTTAGTCAAATCCTAATCAAACCATAATCAAATCCTAAAAAAATCTTAATCCTAATCAAACTTTAAATCAATCCAAAATCCTAACTCTAAACCTAAACCAAATCCTAAATCAAATCCTAATCAATTCCAAGTAATTTTTATAATAGATTTAAACCTCAATAACTAATAAAAAAACTATTTATTTTAATTCAAATTTTGCACACATCTTAATAATTAAGTTTTTAACAAATATGATTTTTTTTGAAAATGATCAAAATTATCAAATAGACGATAACCTCAAAAATATATTCGATTATAGGCTGGCCTCCTTCTCCAACCTTGATGCCAATCTCTCAAAGCAAATTACTCCTAATTGAACTATTATTGTACTTCCAAATCCTCCACACTTATTAAAAATCAAGCTGACTACCTCTGTAAAAAAAATTCCTCGATCTTACTGATGGATTAACAAATATCTAAGAAAACTTTACAGGTCCTCAAAATCCTAAATTTTGAGACCATAACCTACAAAAACCTTTATGCTTTTCAATCTAATTATTTGATCAAATCCAAATTCATAACATATATCAAGCATAACTACATCCTCAAATCCAAAAAATTTCAACTATAGATCTGTTACCAAACTCTTGAAATTACCCAAAATATTAACCCTATTTTATTTTCTAAAAATAAGAATTACTAAAAACAACATCAATTTTGCACAGCTCTTACAAAGTCTTTATCTATTCTAAACCCTCAAAATTAATGCCTATAGAAACCTTTTAAAGTCTTCTCTCAAATCCCATTCTCTAATCAACCAAAGAACTTAAGAATCGTCATCAAAGCTTGGTTTTGTGCCTTAGGATCTGATTTTGACCCTAGTTGATAACCAGTCTTCTGAGGGTATCAATTTTTGTCCCTTTTGAGATAAATTCCACTAAAACCAATTTTTAACTCCCTCCTACATATGCCTATATCTTTTATTTTTCTAATCTATTTTATTTTGCCTTATTTATGGCCGTACAAGGTATGTAGAAGCTATTTTTTAAAAAAGGCAGCATTACTATTAAAGGTTTTACTACCTTCCTATCTTTTATCTATATATTTTTATTTTACCTTTTAACTTGGCTCTTCTATGATAAGATCCATATAATTATCTTTAACCATATCATTATGTTATAACATGACAAAGCAAACTTTATGAAAAGAAGAAAAGTTGTCCAATCATCTTGATGATAGTTGTTGGTATACTTCAAATAATATTTAGAACTTATTTCACCCTTTCCATTTGTCTATCAATTTGAGAATAAAAGGCAAAAAAAAAAAATTATATCCACTTTCAATATTTTAAAAAAATTTCTCAAAAATCTTAATACAAACTGTGTCCTTTTATCTGATATAATATCTTTTAGCATTCCATGATAGTGATAGATGTTATTAAGAAAAAGGTTAATTGTTTCTTCATTTGAAATAGATTTTATATATAGTATAAAATGTACTATTTTGGCAAATAATCTACTATTACAAATATGAAGTCATATGAACTTGAACTTGAAAGATGTATAATAAAATCTATAGAAATAAAAGACCACAGTTGTTTTAATATATACAATAGTTAGAGAAGTCCATAAGATTGATGATGAGGAGTTTTTGACCTTTACCAAATGTCACATAATTATACAAAGTCTTTCACAATCTTTTACATTTGCAACCACTAAAAATCTCTTAATATTAATTCCAAAGTCTTGTTGTATCTAGAATATCCTATTACTAGAAAGTCATGATAAGCTTAAAGAACATATAAAAGTACTTTTTTTTCTGAAACATATGGATGACCTTCAAAATAGTGTAGATTATTTTTAAACTTGAATTTAGAAGTACCATGAGACTTAAAAGAATTATGCTTGATATCATAAACAAGAGGATCAAAGGACATATTTAATTGAATTTGCTTGATAAAAGTTGAATCAACAATTAATATTGATTTTATTGCTCAAAAAAAAATTGCTCGAGCTTCATGACAACCATTCTTTGTTCATTAAAAGTTGCATCTCTCTCTTTTGGTACAAAAAAAGAATGTTTAAAAAGTACATCTAATAATCTTTATTGTTTTCCATATCAATATGTGATCTTAAAATCAAAACTTAATAATAACATGTTCCAACAAGCTTGGCAAGAATTCAATACATGTGTTGACATGAAAAACTTAAGGTTCTTGTGATTCATATATATGGTGACTAGATTAAAAGTGCCTTCTAAATAATGCCACCATTCTAAGAAAGAATTCACAATTATAAAAAGTTTTTTATTGTAGATTTTGTAATTAATTTCTAATACTAAAAATTTCTTGGAATGAAAAGCTATTGAATGGAGTTTGTTATTTACTCCTATTTTTGATAATACTGCACTCAACACAAAATTTGATGCACTTTTTCTATAAAAAATGCCTTAGAGAAGTCAATACTATAATAGTGTAGAAATAAATTCTTTCTTCAAAACATCAAATGATGCTTTTTCTTCTTTACTTCACTTAAATTATTCATTATAAGTCAAATGTATAAGTGGAGCTATAACTTGAGAAAAATTCTTGATAAAGATTTGGTTGTAATTAACAAAGCTCAAAAAGCATTGCACATCTCTTATTATTTTTAAAATCATCCAATCTATGATAGTCTGGACTTTCTTAAGATCTATCATAAGGCCTTTGTTGAAAATAATTGTATTCTAGAAAGTAAACTTGAGTAGAATAGAATATATACTTTTCTATCTTGATATATAATCTTGCATCTCTATGTTTTTGTAATACATGACAAAGATGAATTTTATGTTCTTTTATGTTCTTAGAATAGATTAGAATGTTGTCGAAATAAAAAATAACAAAATCTTCAAAAAACTCACAAAAAATGTCATTTATAAGATGTTGAAAAGTGACTGATGAATTTGTAAGTTGAAAAAGCATGAAATTATATTTGAAATATTTATATCTAGTTCAAAAAGAAAACTTCTATTTATCCCCTTCTTCAATAGATATCATGTTATATGCTCATTTTAGATCTATTTTGATGCGAATCTTTACTTGATTGACTTAATTAAGAAGTCGTAAAATCAAAGGTAAAGAATACCTATTCTTAATTGTGATCTTATCAAATTGTTGATAGTCTTTGCATATCTATAGATATCCATTTTTTTTCTTACAAACAATATAAGAGCTCCTATTGAAGATTTTGAATGGTATATAAAGTTCTTGGCTAACTTCTTATTAATATTTTTCTTTAATACAACTAATTTTTTCTATGATAAGATATAAATTGATTCAAATGATAGTTGAATTCTTTCTTGAAGATCAATTGAACAATCTTTTAGAAAAATATTTATATTCTTTTTTTAAAATAAATCTTCAAAATTTTAATATTAGCTAAAAATATCACTTGATGTCTTTATACCATCAAAAATGAGCATGGCATATATAGAAAAAGATAACCTTTTTATTACCACATGTATAAAAGCTCTTATATTTATTAGTCAAAGATTACATATATTAAGTTTATATATTTCTACTTGACTAATGAAATTTTAGGTTAAACTACAAACAACCATCTATGACTTCTATATGTACGGATTTAGCTTTCTTGATTAAAGATACTTTTTATTTTTTGACAAAATCTTTGTTTATAAAATAAGTTGAGGCTCTTCAATCGAATAAAGCAAAGACTTTATGATTTTTAGATCTTAAACAAACATCTATTGTAAAACAAGATCAAGGATTTGAATAAAAAATAGAATCTTTACTATATATTGGACATGATTTCAATTATACAATCTCTATTATAGCTGAACAAATTCGTTTTTTTACACATTGTTTTCTTTAGCCACCATGCTCTTCAGTATGTAATTATGTTATTTCTTTAGACAATGTTGAGGAATGTGCTTAATTTTTCTACAATATAAGCAGAAACCTTCTTGATAGTATTCAATCTTTTTTATTCAATGAGAAGTTTAATTTTTACCATATCACATTGCATTGGTTCTGGTCTTAATGAATAAATTTCTAAAAACTTAAGAATTGTTGTTATTACTTAACTTGTTCCCTTCTAGCAAAATCTTTGTTCTTAACACCTTTTAAATAGTCAATTGTCATATGCAATGACTTTAGCAATAAGTTATTTTAAAGAATCTACTTTTGACATTATCAATTATAAATCTTTGATATTATTCTTTAATGCATATCAAAATTGATTGATAAGAGTTTTGTTATTCCAATCCACATCATAAGTGAGGTTTTGGAAGTTAATAGTATATATGGTCGATAACCGTGATCTTTATGGTAAAGATAAGAATTTAGTTTTTATTATTCTTTTTTGATTACTTTCTCCAAATGTTGCAATAAAAAATTCAAAGAATGAATTTAAACCATAAAAGAATTATGAAATATTTTCCATCAAAGATGCAAACCAAGAAAGAATACTTCTAGATAGAAGTGTGCCTATGAATCCAACTTAAATAAATCCAATAAGATATTGGAAAAGATGAAACCTTAGATAGAACTTGATTTATTGTAGAAAATTTGAAATTTTACTCTTATTCTATCAAACTTCTTTGGCATATTAATTCTTACTTTTTGTTTTTTTATAAAAGCAAGACTTCTTAGATTTAATTGTGGGGACAATTTACTTGCTTCTCTCAATTGCACAACTTCTTGGCATAGACTTTGGACTTCTTTCATAGGTATAGGAATAGTATTTTTGTGGTTGGCATTAGTGATGTGTGAAATTTCTACCATTGTATTGATAAGCTTGTAAAAATCTGCAATAACTATAAATCTATTCTCATTTTAAACAACTTAATAAATTCAAAAATCAAATAAAAGAAGAATAATCTGCAACCTTTAATATCAAATGAAAATTTTCACAAAGAGAGGTAATTTATGTCTACATGTAATTACATAAGTAAATATTAGAATAAATATGTATGTCTATGACATAAGTGAAAAATGAATCAAAAAAAGATAAAAAATCAAAAATAAGAAAAATATATATATATTTAAAAAGAAATTGGAATGACTATTATCAAAAGCTAGAACATTAGAGATTCTTAAAATTAGACTAAAAGTAAGAAAGAAATTGACAAGAGTGAAGAAAGCTTCACTCTTACTTCTATATATACTATCTATCTAAAAGCTATGTAGCAACATTCTATAGGATTTCCAACATATATCCAATTTATGAGACATATGTCTTAACTCACAAAACAAATTTTCTACATTTGTTTGTTAGATTGTACCACAAGCTACCAATATGTGTAACACATGGCTAATTTGTTAATTAAATTTCTAATCTATCAATTATCTATAGACATGTATAAAGGTAAAACCGTATCTATGAAACTTTTAGAAAGCTTTTCTATAAGATATTATCAAATTAACCTATTTTTACCTACTTCTATCTATTCATATTATCTACATAAGTATATATATGTTTGTGACATTTATCATCTATCTATAAACAAAAAAAAGATTAAAATATGTGATAAATATAATTCATTTTTTTTAGGCTTTTTTAACATATGATTATTATTCCTTATAGAACTTATCTCTAAAAGGAAGGTAATGTCATTGATATAACTAACACTAGTAATTATTTAGATAATAGAAGTGAAATAGAAATAAATAAAGTAGATAAATTTTATAATAACTTATGGAAATTTTTCTTAAAAGCTTTATAGACAAGAATTTGACTTTATATGTATTTATACGTGATTGATAGGTTGAAAACTTGGCCAACAAGTTAGCCATATTGCACGTGTATAAGAAACTTGACTTACAAGTTAGATATGTATTTTATAAGATTGATATGTATTAGACATTATATAGAACATTGCCATATAGCTCCTATTTACATAATATGTATAAAAGCAAGAGTGAGGCCTTCTTAATTCTTGCCAATTTTGTTCTTATTTTTACTCTAGTTTTAAGTGTTTGTAACTTTCTTATCTTTGGCAATAGTCATTCTATTTTCTTCTTCAATATACATACTTTTTTATTCCCTTTACATCATCTTTCTTTGAAACACATTTCATTTATTTAATTACATTCTTCAAGTTCTTATTCTTGACAATTACAAATCACAATGTAATTTAGAAGACAAGGAAAAATTAGCCCGATTGTAATTACTACTCCTATTATCTTTTTCTTCCTCAATGAAATTTGGGATTATTTTATGGTAATGCTGTCAATAATAAACCTCATATTAAGTGCTTCTATTGGAATAATATTAATCTCACTAATAATAGAATACCTTATTAACTTTATAAAGGAATTCGAAATTATAGAATGATTGTTTTTATTTTTACATGATTCCAGAATTAAAAATATAAGTATAGTGTGAACAGAAAAAATCAAAATAAAATCATTCAAAAAACGTAGAGTAATACCATGAAATCATATAAGCTGTAAATGAATTATCTTTTAATTGCTTCTACTCATTTATATCATAAGCTCGGGATTAATTGATTTGGACCTATATAATGTTAACACGTAGAAAAAATGATATAACCTAATTTACATGTAATGTTTTGTCATATTGATACACACAACAACTAAGCAATCTGCACCAAATTCATACATACATATATATATATATATATATATAATTGAGTAATTTTTGACTGGCCATTACTGTGAAAGTGGATTACTTGTTCACATTCCGATTCATCTTACAAATAGCACTGCATCTTATCTATCTATCTGAATGTACGTGCATATATCAAAAAGATAAAGATCATACATTATACTTGATCATAAAATACTGTAAAGTATTTGCTCAAAATAATTTAATAAAAAACTTGTAGAAATAATAGTAATCATATACATATTTTATACACATCTATAAATAGTTAGAATTTCAATGCATGATAAGCACTTCAAATAAGATGCATGTACAGAAATTACAAAAGTGATGAAATTAAGAGTATACAAAATTTCATTGTTTGGTAAGAAGAAGGATAATGTATTCATATGTATATATTAATATCTATATCTGTTTTTTCATTAAATTTAAAAACTAGAATTTATATTATAAAAATTAGATTAGATTACCTCACAGTAAAAGATGTGCAATAAATCGTGTTCAGATGATTTCAGTTATTTTGAATGTTGTTCTTTAGAAATTCTGTGTTCGGAACCAGATTGTCACTTTGGTTTTATTTAGTTTTAACCATAGTATTAGCTAGGGTAATACACAATTCCTAAAAGCATTATTCCAAATGTTGATAAGAAATCATAATCATATTTACAATGACAACCGTTTGTGACAATGGAGAGGATAAATAAAGACTGTGTTAAATCAGAAGTCATTCCAGAACACAAACCATGGACTTTAATACATAAACATCTGACGCACAGAATGACTAATTTAGGAGAGATTTGTGGCAGAGTGGTCATGTGGGCGCCAAGAATCGGCATGTAATCACTGACACACGAAGTCATAGGAAGAGGTATTGCGAGAGAGGAAGATATTCTGTTTCCATTTGTATTGATTGAGGGGGGAGAGGGGTACTTTCCAACTCCAAAGTGACACGTGTGCGAGTTATTTAGATTTTCTTCCGAAGAAGCGAGCCAAGTCGGAATTTAGGGGGGGAGAGAAAGAAGGTGTGTGGGCATTCAAGTGGAGCATTTGGATGTACTTGAGGGTAAGGAAAGCATCTGCAAAAGTTTTAACAAACAATCCGAGATTTCAAATGGAGGCTGGAACTAACACTGTCCTTAGCTCTCCTCTCCACCCACACCCCGCCGCTGAAGCCCCCACCCAGGGGCCGCGACAAAACCTCAAATTCACAGGTGCCGATGCAGCAGACATGGGAAAAAAGGGAAGCGCTTAATCAGAGGGGAATCCCCTACTGGGCGACTCGAAAAGACACGCCTCACCTACATGGTAATCGTAGTGGTCGTCATCGTGGTGGTGACGTTGATGAGCCGACCACGCATTTGCGGGGTCTAAATCGGCGACCATGCCCAGGTGGGTCCGACGCTGTGACCTGGGCACCGCAACCAGCAACGCCATGCCAACTAAACGCCCAGATCACGGTGTCACCCTGCCGTTTAGCTCCCGCAAAACCGCCTCTGACAATCCCGAGTGTTGCAACTCGCAACGCCTCACCACTAACCTCTCAGCATGGCGCCGCTTGTTCGGTCAGTCCTACTATCATGGCGGCCACTGCGCTTCAACTCGGCTCGTTCGCCGCGCTACGTAATCCGCGCCCTGAACATCTCGATCTCAGACATGTTCGATGCAAGTCTGCAGTTTTAAACAGATCCAAGAGAGGACAAAACCTGTACATCAAGTGCACGAAGCCGCACTTAAACCTCTACCGCAGCTTGCCGCTACAGGTTCAGCTATCCCTAGACTGCGGTTTCTCGCTCACATTCTCTCTCTCTCTCTCTCTCTCTCACACACACACACGGGCAATGCTTCATGGCACACTAAGTGTTTCCACAGGGTTCGTCGCATGCAAGCCACTTCGCCACCTGCATGAAATCCATCACAGTTTTCCGTAACAATGCTCTTCGAGCTGTAAATTCCTGATAACCAAGCTCCAGGGACGCACGGCTGGCATCCGGTACTGTTGGTAGTGACGAAAGTTCAAATTTCTTTGAGCATCTGCTGTCAATGGTTGTTGGTCTCGTTCTATTCCGACTTCAGATCTGATCGTCAGATATTCAATTTCGCATTTGCGAATTTTCATCAAACGCTCGCACAGATTTTAGAGGGTTTCACTGCCAACGACCTTGTAGTGGCACGTCCATCTGTGGGCCGGAACCGCACGCGTCGTAGCGCGTAGCATGGCCTCTCAGTTGGAGAGGAGCGCTTCGACTGTGCGGGAGAGCATGGCGGCTTTTCAGCGGTCGGCCTCTTCCGTGAAGCTGGATTGTAGCAGCACTCCCATTTTGCAGCGGACGAATTCCATGCTATCCTCGGAGACGAAGCTGAAGGCTGCCCCGAGCACATTGGTGAAGGATCAGGTCGCCAACCCTGCCATCAGGAACCGGAACGTCGTGATCGGATTGCTGTCGTGTTTGCTGATTCTGGCTGTGTCGTGGCATTCCATGTCGCCCGAAGGCGTCCCGGCGGATTCGTTCGATGCCGGGAGTGGTCAGTCGGCGTGGTCTCACGGGGGCAGGGCGATGCCATACAAGGAGTTCGTGCAGAAGAGCCTTGTAGGGGGCATGAAGTTTTTGGTGCAGGACCCGCAGATCAAGATGACGTATCACAACGGGCCTCTTCTGACCGGAACGGGTGGCGTGTTGAAGGTGAATGTGATATTCTACGGGGGGTGGAGCGAGAAGCAGAAGGCCATATTGACAGACTTTGTGAGGTCTTTCTCGAGTCCGAAACCCCGGACGCTTTTCCCGACGGTGGCGGGGTGGTGGGCGATCTTGAAGAACTACAAGGACAGCAAGAAGGTGCCCGTGGCAGCCACCGTAACATTGGGGAAGGTGTACACGGACTCCAAGTACAGCTTGAAGAAGTCTCTGGCGGAGTCGGATATCGAGAAGCTGGTGGTGGCGTCGCTGAATTCGACGGGGGTGGATCCGAACGCAGTGTACCTGGTGTTGACCTCTGCGGATGTGGGCGTGCAAGGGTTCTGCAGCTCTCTGTGCGGAACCCACAGCTGGACTCGGTCGCCGGCCACGCAACACAAGGTGCTGCCATTCGTGTGGGTTGGGAACCCGGCGACCCAGTGTCCGGGGCACTGCGCGTGGCCGTATGCGAAGGCGGAGTACGGTGCGGGCCCAAACACGGCTCCGTTGAAGGCTCCGAACGGGGACGTGGGCGTGGACGGGATGTGCATCAGCATCGCCGGCTTGTTGGCCGGGGCGGCGACGAACCCTCGGAACAACGGGTACTACCAGGGAGGAGCGCTGGACCCGCTGGAGGTTGCGACGGTGTGCGGAGGGATCTACGGCGAGGGCGCGTACCCAGGGTATGCGGGGAAGATTCTGAAGGACAGGAACGGGGCGAGCTACAACGTGAACGGAGTGAACGGGCGGAAGTATTTGGTGCCGTTCGTGTTCGACCTCAGGACGAAGAAGTGTGGGCTGCAGGGGTGATTTGAGGCACGTCGACGACGACGTGGAGATGGCGGTGGCGAAGAGTGTGCGAGGAGAATGTGATGGCCTTGGTTGGCATCTGCGCGGCTGACTGCCCCGAAGAGGAGGCGTCCGGGGCCGCCGATGGAACGAAGGGATTGACAGAAGGGTGATGAGTATTGTTGTGAAGTGAGCATGATTTATGGACCCCGGATTCGTTGAGGACGGGGCGACATGGTTTTGTAGGTTGTTGATGCAATAAGTAGCTGAGCAGTGTCACACGCGAATGCAGCGGGTGGATTGCCAGCGGTTCCTCTGGCATTGTGACCTCCACGGATCGGTTTGACCACCGCCCGTCGTTAATGCAATTGGGAATATATTTTGGCTTTGCATTCTCGAGTTGTTATGTTTTAGGAGGGATGACGTCAGGATGTTTAGCAGTTTGGCGTTATCATTGTAGATTGCATGAGATAGCTGTGAGACTGATTCGATCGTTGTTTAGAAGTTTGATTGAACTTCGTGTTTTGTGTTTTGCGACAACTTCCGCTAGAAAGCTTTGAAAAGAGCGTGAAGTCTTAGTGATGAGTATTGCTGTTGTATGCACTGGATCATGTTTGTTCGATTCGTTGTGTTGTCCGGGAGAGGCTCAGGGACGGCACTTTTTTCTCGGAATTTGTCCAGTTTCTCACCATTGTTGTGGAATTGGAACAGTGCAAATGTCAATTGTGGGAAAGTATGATGAAATGAATAAGCATATCGAGTACATCATAAAATGAGGATACAATTGGTAGGAAAAGAAAAGCTAGTGTATAATACGCAACTACTAAAAATTTCCGCAACAGAAATAGTATTATACCACACAATTGATCATGCTAAACAATCAATCATCTGCAGCTGGAATATATTAGAGTGAAAACATCCGTTCAATTAACAAAGCAACCTGGTAAACTGTATTGATTAATAGGTGAATATATATGCATCAATTTATTTATTGGAGTCCATACATAGCTGTTGAGATGTAAATGTAGATCACCCTTAATGGAGTAGATCACTCGCGTCTCTACTTTAATTAACTATAGGTTTGTTGCGTTGATTTTGGTAGTTCTTTTGTGTAAAGTGCAAGTGAGGTTGATTGCTTCGTGTACTTTTTTCTATGCGGAATCATCCTTAAGTCTCAAATAGCGAGTCAATCGTATTCCACTTTCTAGTCTTTGTCGGATAACGGTAGTACTCTTATTTTGGTTGGTTATTCGTAATCGTTTACATCTTTTAGAATTTTCTCCTTTGTTGTTATTTTGGTGGTCATGTTAGTTGTTCCTATTTCCTCATGAAATTTCTCATTGCTGTTTCACAGTAACTATTACAATGGCGGTGATGTAAATTTTGACATCTAAATTAATACTAAATGTGACTAAGAAACTAAGTCCATTGTTACCAGAGCACCTTAACCACCAAGAGTCCTTGGATAGATTGCCTCTCTCACAGCAGCACACAGCAGCAGCCCCCTAAACCCTAAAACCTGAAGCTGCCGGATCAAGACATTGCTCAGCGAGGACAGAGTCAATAAAGGTCGGAAATAGTCAAGATCTTGAGCTGTGCGAGGTGACACAGGGTCACAGCCAGCACGGTTGCTGGCAACCAGTAACAGCGGCGGCTTTGAGCCGGGTGCAACGCACAACATCAGAGACAGGGCGGCCATGGCGGCCAGGTCGGACAGGCGACGACAGCAAGAAACGACCGTAAGCAACAACAGCGGTATCAAATCGGACGCGGGTTCAACATAAATGGGTATCACATGGTCTCGAGCCAGGGGAGGCGCGATGATACATGGCCACGGCCATGTTGGAATGGCCATGATAGCGAGTAACAACAACGGGCTCTGAATCGGAGACTAGGAGTAACAACACAGGGTAGCAGCAGTGGCGTCGCCAGGGCAAGTCGCAACAATGCAAGGTCGCGGCCAAGTCGGACTGGCGACGACCGCAAGCAACAATCGCAGCCTCGAATCGGATGGCGAGTCACTGCAAAATCAGCAGCAAAAGGAGAAACCCGAAGAGGAGAAAGCCGACAAGATGACCTCTACAACAAGAAGGAACGAGCAGCAGAGGAGACAATCACAACGAGGGGAATGTTAATACAGGTGGATCACAAAGACATGGGAACTAACCCGCCGATACTATGAAGGCCAGAGGGAACAAATAGAGGACAATACAAATGGGATGATTGTCACCACAAAAGACATGGGGACTGTTGAGATCATTAAATGTAGCCTGCGCTCTCCATAATATTTACTGTAGACTGCAATAAATACCATGGCTACAGTATTTAGAGTCTAGTGGAGAAGTACTGTTTATCCTCTCTTCTTTTTTCTTCTTGTATACAAGACACAACCAGATCAATAGATTTTTGTATGTGTGAAGCTCTCTCTCCTTAGAAACCCTCTTGTGTGTATGACTTACTACTACTCTTGTGTGCGTGTATGACTTACTATTACTCTTGTGTCTTTCTAAACATTCTCAACACGTTATCACCATGACTCTCTTCTACACACTATTACAATTTTTTGCTCTAATCTTTGACTCTTCATGATCTTGCTCAGTGTCTACATCATAATCTTGCTCAGTGTCTGCATCATGAACTTGTTCTTCTTGCTAGCCCCTCATTAGCTCCTTGCTTAGAATACTTGATCTAGCCCAACTCCACCTCAGCTTGTTCTCTGCTCCCTATTACACCCGCGCCTGCCGCCGAACAGCCATCAAACCCGCCACTGCCACCGCTGCCATCCTGTCGTCACCCTAACGCCATTACCGCCGCCGTCGCTCGTTGTTGCCCACCACTGCCCACCGCTATTGTCTGCCACTGTCGCTTGCCGCTGCTGTTCGCTATTGTTCACCATTGCTACCCTACCGCCCTACTGCTCTCGCCCTACCGCTGCCTGCTGCCGCCATCTTATTGATATTCTGCTACCTTAATCTACAATCTCTTTAATATATATATATATTTTTTATTTTTTCAAGTTCAAGTTTATCATTTTAATTGACTTTATATTTTAAGGTACGTTTTACTCAACTTTTCTACTTGATCTTGTATTTTCTTTACAGATTTATTTAAAATGAGTGCTTCAACATCTTCAACTGCTTCTACTATGGTTCCAACTATTACCAGTGCATCCCAACATTTTCAAGCTCTTTTATTTCCATCATTGACTGTGGATGGAAACAATTATCTATTTTGGGAAAAAATAGCAAAAGTAAATTTATTTGCACAACAACTCTCGGATGTCATTATGTTTGAAGAATCTCCTACAATAAGTATTTCTATACCTCTTGCTATTCGTTGGAAAGCACTTCTTCTCCTTCGTCGTCATCTTGTACCTGCATTACAATATCAATATTTAGAAATGGAAGATTCTACAAAACTTTGGAAGAATTTTAAATCTAGGTTTGATCATCAAAAGACCATTTTTCTTCCACATGCACGTCACAATTGGACATGTTTACGTATCTTGGATTTTCTAAATTTAAATGCTTTCAATAGTGAAATGTATAGTATTGTCTTACAATTAAAATTATGTGGACAAAGTATTTCTGAAGAAGAAATGATTGAGAAAACTCTCTCTACATTTCCTCCTATATCTGATGTGCTTGCACAACAATATAGGAACATGAAATTTGAGAGACATTTTGATCTCATGTCCTATCTACTTCTTGCGGAGAAGAAAAATGAGCTACTCTTGCGCAATGCGAAAGCTTGTCCTATTGGAACTACAGTTCCAGAATCTCATCCACTTAATATTTCAAAATCAAAGAAGAAATTATATAAACATAGGAAATGTGCTCATAAGTATCAAGGTAGTCATAGTCAATACCATTTCTACCTATATAAAAAGAATAAACGTTCTACTATTAATTATACTAGAAAACAAAAATCAAAGATGCGTTCTTACTATAAGTGTGGAATGATTCGACATTTAACACATGCATGTCGTACTTCAGAATATTTTATTAAAATGTTCCAAAAAAATAAGAAATTACGAGTTGAGGCTCGTGAAGTTCATATCATAGATGCATCCATGGATTCAATTGGTGTTGATGACTTAGAGGCTTATATAAATGATAGAACTTCTAATGATGAATCAAATAATGTGCTCATTGATTCTACAACAACATATACTATCTTGAGAGATAGACGATTTTTTTATTGAAAAATCTTCAACTTGGCAAACTAAAAATATAATAACCATGGCTGGAGCAAATGCATTTTGTTTCCAAGAAGGCACAGCGATGGTAAAATTACCTGCGGGTTCCATCATAAAATGTAAACATGCAATGTTTGCACCCTCACTACCTCGGAGTCTGATCAACTATCCAGATGTGCATATTAATGGTTATAACCTCTCGACTACCACTTTAAATAGAAAAGAGGTTTTGGTTCTTGCGAAGAACCATAAAGTTATTGAAAAAGCTTTTGCTACAAAAAGTGGTTTATTTCGAATTGTGATTCGGCCTCCCATTATATTTAATTTTGCATCATCTATCTCAGAGAGTCGTATTTCTCTCTGGCATGGATGATTGGGACATCCAAGATCCACATTATTTAGAAAGATCATTCCATGTATAACTGGGCACAATTTATAGCCTGCAGATGTAGACTCTATAGAATTATGTCGTGCATGGGTGCAAGGTAAAATGATTACTTGGCCTTCAATTTGGAAACTTCTACAAGAATTACCACCAATGCTTGAAAGATTGCATGGTGATATTTGTGGTCCTATTAATCCAATATCAAGACCATTTCATTATTTTTTGGTCCTTGTTGATGCATCAGGTAAACAATCACATATTTCATTATTATCAACTCGAAACATGGTGTTTGCCAATCTTTTGAAGACTATTGTACTGCAACAAGAATCGAGTTAACATATTGTGTTCCATATGAACATGCTCAAAATGGACTTGCATAGTCATTTATAAAGCGTATACAACTCATTACCCAGCCACTCTTCCTTCATGCAAATCTATGTGCATCTATGTGGGGTCATGCAGTTTTACATGTTGCAGCATTAATATGCCTCCGCCCTTCTTCTCTTAAAATTATTTCACCACATAAGCTCATTTTGGGTCGTATTTCAATTGTATTTTACTTACGAATATTTGCTTGTCGTACTTGGATTCGAGTACCAGAACCTCAATGGCGTACAATTGGAGCTCATCGACAAGAAAGCATATATGTTGGTTTTGATTCACTAAGCATTATTCGTATTGTTGATCCATCAACTAGCACATTATTATGTGCACGTTTGTAAAATTGCTGTTTTGAAGAAAATGTATTCCCATCTCTTCAAGGAGGACTATCCAATCAACAAAGAAATAAAGTATTCCTATTTGAAGCACCAAAAATATTTATAATGAATCTCGATCCTAGGACATCTTTGGCAGAAACTGAAATTGTTAAGATTTTGCATTTAAAACGGATCGTAGATGAAACACTTGATGGCTTCAATGATGCACCTAGAATTACAAGAGTTCCTATTAATGAGGCTCAAAATGTACTTGCTCAGGTTGCAGTGCCATTGACTACAATACCTCAAGATATAACAATAATAATTAAAAGAACTCATGGATCAAATAAGCAACCACATAAGAAGAAAGCTATAAAATTAACTAATCCTGGTATTATTTCTCAAGAAATTGCCATTAATCTTGCAAGACTACTAATTCATGATGATATATCCATGCATAATGTACCTTCAATTCCTATGAAAAACAATCTTGGAATTGGAAGGAATAAGAAAAAATTGTATAAAAAATTATCTATTCTGTATGGTGCTATAGATGATATTTGGGACACACCATCTATTACGGTAGATGAATCATTTGCATATATGATTATAGAAGCCCTTTCTTACAAGGAAGATGATCTTGAACCTCAAATCATTGAAGAGGCGATGCATCACTCAGATTGGTCAAAATGGAAAAGTTCTATTGAGGAGGAGTATGTCTCTTTGTGTAAGAGGAAAGTCTTTGGTCCAATTGTAGACACTCTTACATCTCGCCCTGTGGAATATAAAATGGTATTAATATGCAAGCGAGATGCTTAAGGTCAAATAACCCGCTATAAAGCTTGTCTTGTTGCTCAAGGATATACTCAACGATTTGGCATTGATTATGAATCCACATATTCTCCAGTCATGGATTCAATTACATTTCGATATATTATTGGAATGACAGTTCATGCCACCCTTGAGATGCATCTGATGGATGTAGTAACTGCATATCTATATGGTTCTCTTGATGCAAATATTTGTATAAAAGTTCTACCTGGCTTAGAAACAAGAACTCTAAATCAACCCGCTCTAGAAAAATATCGTGGTATTAAATTATGTAAGGCCTTGTATGGTTTAAAACAATCCAAACAAATATGGTATCAATGTCTTCGAGATTATTTAATTACAAATAATTTTATAAGTGATCCATTAATCCCTTGTTTCTTTATCAAATGAGATAAAACTGGTTTTGTGATCATCACTGTATATGTTGATGATCTTAACCTAGAAGGCACTACATCTGCATGTGTTACAGTTAGAAACCTACTTATATGTGAATTTGAGATAAAAATACTAAGAAAAATAACTTTCTATATTAGTCTTCTAATTATGCATCTAACAGATGGTACCATTTTTTTCTACCAATTAACGTATATTAGATGAATCTTGTGAAGATTTAATATGATTGATGCTTATCCATTGTCCACACCAATGGTTGGATGTGGTCGTAATGGTCATGATCCATACCATCCATGCGAGGAGGAGGAGGAAATATTGGGAGACTAATATTCATACCTCGTAGCGGTTGGAGCACTTTTGTATTTAGCTACATTTACAAGATCAGATATTGCATTTGCAATTAGTGTTCTTGCAAGACATAGTGCACATCCAACACTACGACATTAAAATGGCATCAAACATATATTACGTTATTTAAAAGATACTGAAGACTTGAGATTATACTACACAAAATTCTTAGATCCAAAATTGGTTGGATATTGTGATGTAGGATATAAATTTGATATTGCAACAGCTAAATCTCAAATAGGATATGTATTTTTAAGACATGGAGCTGCAATATCATAGAAATCAATGAAACAAATAATAACTGCAACTTCATCCAACCATGCAGAAATTATTGCTTTACATGAAGCATCTCGAGAATGTATTTCGTTGCGATTAATTGATAAATTCATTCAAACAACCTATAGATTTTCATATGATAATTCTCCAACTATCTTGCATGAAGATAATAGTACTTGTATTGCATAGATGTAAGTTGGTTTCATTAAAGGCAACAAGACAAAGCATATTGATCCAAAGTATTTTAGTTATACCTAAAATTTGATTACTGATCAAGCACTCATAATTAAGAAAATTGAATCTATAAATAAACTTATTGATCTCTTCACCAAAGCTCTCCCATTAAATAACCATCATCGACTTACTTATGGCATTGGTATGCGACAACTTGCTCTTCTTGAATAAAAAAGTTAATGAACTCTTTGAATAATTAAAGAAAATGATGTTGTACTCTTTTTCTTTCATCTATGGTTTTGTCCTTAAATAAAATATGGTTTTACTAAATAAGGTTTTAATGAGGCAACAATTGTTGATCTTGTAAGATCACAGAAAAGTATAGATCATAATTCTATACAAATTTTATATTATGTAAATATTACGATGAGTAAGGATGAGTGTTGAGATCATTAAATGTAGCCAGCGCTCTCCATAATATTTATTGTAGACTACAATAAATACTATAGCTACATTATTTAGAGTCTAGTAGTGAAGTACTGTTTATCCCTTCTTCTTTTCTCTTCTTGTATACAAGATACAACCAAATCAATAGATTTTTGTGTGTATGAAGCTCTCTCTCCTTAGAAACCCTCTTGTGTATATGACTTACTACTACTCTTGTATGTGTGTGAAACTCTCTCTCCTTAGAAACCCTCTTGTGTATATGACTTACTACTACTCTTGTATGTGTGTATGTCTTACTATTACTCTTATGTCTTTCTAAATATTCTCAATAGGAACAAACTTGATAACAAGACCAATGTTGGGACATTCATCCCTGCTTCCTCATCCTCCTATTATTTTCATTAGTATCTAGATCTACGAAACCCTGATATCAAATCCACTTATTGTAGACACAAGTGAATCTCATTCAATAATTCTTCTGCACTTACACCAACACAGTTCGACACTCAAATTATGTTAGTATTTCAGTAAACTATTGTACTTATGTTATCATTCCTTTCTTTGTTGAGTTGTTCCCTCATGGTATCAAAGCAAGAGGGTTCTCTTTTTAGTTGTTGATTAGGAAAATTTTTCAAGTTGTATAGTCAATAGAATACTATTTTTTCACTACTATGATTGTTAGTTGGATCTAGAAAGCGATCACTCAATACATTGCTTTTAAAAATCTATTATTAGGGACATATTCCTTAGAACCTTTTAGAGAGAAGTTTCTAGAAGCTTCTAGAAAGGAAGTCTTTGGAACCCTCTAAAAGAGAATTTTCTAGAAGCTTCTAGAAAAGGATCCCCTGGAACTTTCTAGAAGCTTCCTAGTTAATAGAAGTAGCTCGAGAAGTTTTTAGAACCTTCTAGAAAGGAAGCCTCTGGAACCTTTTAGAAGCTTCCTAGTTAATAGAAGTAGCTCGAGAAGCTTCCTAAGTAGGAGTATATAGAGGGATCGAGGCTGAAGAGTTCTTCAGTCTCGACAACACATCTCTTAGAGTTCTAGCTCACCTTTCTGGTGTTGTTCTTGTACTCATCTGTTTAATCTAGTTCTGCCACTTCTTCTTCAACTTCTTGTTAGATTTCATGTCTGTATTTTGTGTCCGTGACAGTTTGTCGAGACTACACTAACTTGAGATATCAGAGCTAGTTCTTTTTTAGTAGAGTGTGGATTATCCCTCTACTAGAAGGTATACTAGCATTTTTTGGAGGTTGCGGATTACCCTCCCCTAAATTGATACTTCTTCAGTTACAATATTGGAGTCTTATTCTTCTTAGAGAGAGTGGATTACCCCTCTTCTTGAAATTCTTAAGGCATTTTATAGGTTTTGGATTACCCTCCTATAAACCAATATTGTCTCTTATAGGGTCATTTTTGTCCTTCTTTTAGAATGGCCGGAGGTCAAGACATTAGTATGACAGAAAGTTCGGAGTCTAAGTTAGATGCTATTATGAATGCCCTCGCTACGTTATCACAAAGAACTGCAGAGATTGAAGGAGTGGTGGCAAGGCTTCATAATGATGGAGTATCTGGGATAGCACAATCTAAACTACACCAGCCTCAAATTTCGGCACTTGGAGAAACAACTTTACCTCAGGTTCGACAAGAACCACTAGTTCTACAACATAAGGAGCCTCGAGTTAGCCTTCCAGATAAGTTTGATGGAACACGTTCCAAGTTTCGAGGATTCGTCAATCAAATCAGGTTGATAACAGTTTTACAGCCCGAACGATATCCAATGGAGGAGCCACGTGTTGGGCTTGTTGGAACCTTACTTACAGGACAAGCTCTATCATGATTTGCTCCTTTGTTTGAGAAACGATCATCCATATTAAACAACTTCGAAACCTTTTTGGAAGCATTTGCGGAAGCATTTGGTGAACACGATAAGGTTCGATGGACTACAACAAAGATCCGGTCGCTACGACAGGAGATGCGTTCTACATCAGTCTATGCTTCGAATTTCAGGCAATTAGTATGCGACAACAATTGGGATGAAGAAGCGTTGATGAGTCAATTCTATTGGAATTTAAGAGATGATGTGAAAGATTTGCTGTTAACTCTTCCTGATCCACAAACGCTCAATGAAGCCATTAGCCAAGCTGCGAAGTGCAATAATCACCTATTCCAACGTTGCCAAGACCAACGCTCAAGACAAAATACAATTCGCCATGTTCCAACTATGTCGGCAAGCGGTGTGAATTCGCATTCAGAGGTGGAAGACATGCAAACTGATGCGGTACGTATCAAATCTCTTACTATAGAAGAAAAAAAGCGACGTATGGAGGAAAATTTATGCTTGTATTGCGGTAGAGAAGGCCACAAAGTCGGAAACTGCCCCAAAAAGTAAAATCGAGGCATAGTCAAGACTAAGAGAGTATTTGTTCAAGAAAACGAGGATGCCCAGCCACAGTAGGAATCGTGCGGCTGGACAATGAAATATTCCAACAACAATCAAGTTCCTTTCTTTCTGTCCAACCTGCACTTTGTTTTACAATCCCTCTGTTTATCAGCCCTCAAAAACTGAGAACCTTAGCACTGCTAGACTCAGGAGCATCTGCTTGTTTTTTAGACGAAGAATTTGCGAAGCGTCATAAGATCCCTTTAGTACAAAAATCAAAACCTGTTCATGTTGAGGTCATAGATGGGCGACCTTTATTGTTTGGTAGCATCACCCATGAATCAAAACCTATAGAAGTAACATTTAAAGACCATAGTAGTCATATTATTTTTAATATTATTAGAACCCCATCAAATCCTATTATTCTTGATCTTTCTTGGTTGGAAAAACATAATCCATTGATAGATTGGAGGTTGCGGAAGATGACTTTCCCCACAAAACCACCCAAGAAAAAACCTAGTAAAAAACCTCGAAAAAAGAAATCCTTATTCATTGGAGCAAAAGCGTTTATAAGATCATCTAAGGAAGGCACTCTATTTGTCATTTATGCAGCTCTAACTACCGAGGAGAAGATCTCAACAACAAGTATACCAGAGCAATATAAAGATTTTGAAGACGTGTTTCAAAAGAAGAACGCCGACATACTACCGGAACACCGACCATATGATTGTGCCATAGACTTGCAAGAAGGAGTACAACCACCTTTTGGTCCAATCTACAATCTATCGCAAACGGAGTTGGCAGAGTTACAAAAGTACATCGACGAGAATCTAGCCAAGAACTTCATTTGTCATTCAAAATCATCAGCTGGAGCACCCATCTTATTTGTGAAGAAGAAAGATGGATCATTACGGATGTGTGTGGACTATCGAGGCCTCAACAAGGTAACAAAGAAAAATCGTTACCCATTACCCTTGATTTCTAGTCTCTTAGAACAACTTGAACGTGCGAAGATCTTTACAAATATTGATCTAAGGGGAGCTTATAATCTCATACGAATCAAGGAAGGAGATGAGTGGAAGACAGCATTCCGTACAAGGTATGGTCATTTCGAATATAATGTCATGCCTTTTGGTCTTACCAATGCTCCAGCGGTTTTCCAACATATGATGAATGACATCTTTCGAGAACACCTTGACAATTTTGTTGTCATCTACTTGGACGATATTCTAATATTTTCTAAAAATGAAGAAGAGCATGAGGAGCATGTTCGTTTGGTCTTGGAGAAACTACGCAAGCGAGGACTATATGCCAAATTAAAAAAGTGTTTATTTCACCAGACGGAGATGGAATTTTTGGGGTTCATTGCCACTACATAAGGTTTGAAGATGGACCCCAAGAAAGTAGAAGCAATCATGTCTTGGGAGGTTCCGAAGACGGTTAGAGACGTACAATGCTTTCTTGGTTTTGCTAACTTCTATCGGATCTTCATCAAGAATTATTCTCAAGTTGCTGCTCCTCTCACTCGATTAACATGCAAGGATAAGTTGGAATGGGGACCTTTGGCGGAGAAGGCGTTTCAAGAATTGAAGACAGCATTTACTACAGCTCCAATTTTGGTACATCCAGACTTTACAAAGGCCTTCTATTTAGAAATTGATGCTTCAGATTTTGCTTTGGAAGCTGTGCTTTCACAAATGAGTGAAGATAAGAAGCTCCATCCAGTTGCATTCTATTCTTGGAAGTTCTCTGTTGCTGAAATCAATTATGAGATCCACGATAAGGAACTTCTTGCTATAGTGGATTCTTTCAAAGAATGGCGTCACTTTCTTGAAGGAGCTGCACATCCAGTAACCGTATATACGGATCACAAGAATTTGGAGTATTTCATGACGGCTTGAGTTTTAAATCGGCGTCAAGCTCGGTGGAATATGTCGCTATCTAGATTCGATTTTGTTATCACTTATCGACCTGGAAGGCAGCAAGGACTATCTGATGCTTTATCAAAGAGATCGTATCTTGCACCAAAGGCTGGAAAAGCAGCGTTTGATCAAAAATGTACAACGTTATTGAAGCCAGAGAGATTTCAACTTTGTGCTACTATTGTATCATTTGATGCTGACTTTCTAAACCAGGTACGTGCTATGACCATTAAAGATTCAGTAGCCATTGATATCAAGCAACGTACCAATGACGATAAGTTCAAGGTGGAGGGAGATCTTTTATACTTTGAAGAGCGATTGTACATTCCAAAAGGACTAGCACGACTCCGAGTTCTTCAATCTCGCCATGATTTTCCAACTGCGGGACATTTTGGATTCAACAAGACCTTGGAGCTTATTTCCCGAGATCTTTGGTGGCCCCAAATGTAGAAGGATGTGAAAGATTTTGTCCTCTCTTGTGACATCTGTTCAAGATCTAAGAATCCTCGGCATCGCCCTTATGGACTTCTACAGCCATTGCCAATTCCACGTCGACCATGGTCTTCAATTTCTATGGACTTCATCACGGACTTGCAATCATCAAACTCATTTGACAGCATCTTTGTCGTGGTAGATCGGCTTACGAAGATGGCACACTTTGTTCCTTGTAAGAAGACATCATCCAGTGAAGCCACAGCAAGACTCTTTCTCGATAATGTATATCGATATCATGGACTACCAGATGATATCATATCAGATCGAGGTACCCAGTTTGTGACAAAGTTTTGGAGATCTCTCTTTGGGATATTGAAGGTGGATATCAAGCTTTTTTCAACTTTTCATCCTCAAACTGATGGCCAAACGGAACGGGTGAACCAAGTCTTGGAGCAGTACTTACGATGCAGCATCAACTATCAACAAGACGATTGGACTGCATATCTACCACTAGCCGAGTTTGCACATAACAACACCTCCATGCGTCGACTCAACAAACACCATTCTTTTCCAACTATGGGTATCATCCAAAGCTTGATTTATTGAGTCCGTGAATAAATAACAATCCAGCAGCTGAAGGATTTGTGAAGCAACTATCAGAGCTTCAAACTATGTTGAAGCTTCAATTACAATCCGCTCAAGAATCCTATAAGACGTCTGCAAATAGATTTCGGAATCCAGCACCTACTTTCAAAGTTGGAGACAAAGCCTGGCTTCTTTGACAAAATATCAAGACCAAGCCACCATGTGATAAGTTGGACTATCGAAGATTGGGACCATTTATCATCCAGAAGCAAATTAATCCAGTGGCATACCGGTTGGAGTTATCGGCTTCTATGAAGGTACATCCAGTCTTTCATGTTTCTCTGTTGGAACCTTATCGAGAGTCATCTTTTCTTGGAAGAGTGCAATGTCCGCCACCTAGTATTGAAATCGAGAACCACGAAGAATACGAGGTTGAAAAGGTATTGGATTCACGGCGAAGGTGGAGAAAGTTAGAATATCTTGTTCATTGGTGCGGCTATGACATTAATGAGCGAACGTGGGAGCCAGCTGAAAATCTTGCGAATGCATCATAAAAGGTACAGGAGTTTCATCAACGACATCCCGATAAATCTAAATCAATTCGATGATAGCTTCTTTCTGAATCTTGTTCTTTCAAGAATATAAGAAAAGGGGAGAGCACCAGCAAAATTCATAGTTGATGTAGTTATTTTCTCCAAGATAGATCGTAGTTTGGTCTTTTGATATGGATAGCCAAGAGATAGATACTATGCCAGTCAGAGTATCGCAATCGAGTAGCTCACGAAGCCGATCCCGAGATGAAAAACTACATGTACCGCAACGACGACGGAGGATACCGAGTAACTAATCACTGGTGATCGTATTTTAGATCGAGCCTGCTTACGATGGTCAACCAGAAGGCGTGTTTGCAGGACAATTTTACAATGAGGACACGGAAGTTCATGCTTGGTCAGAAGTCGAAGGCGTGGGCCACTACCGTTGGCTTCAAGGATCGATGAACCACTTGCCTCGTGAACAACAGTTGGAGTTCATAGCAGAAGTTATGTGACAGATCTTCATTTTCTTGCGTTGGTACTGATCAACAACATTGCTTCTCAGAGACCTCGAAGCTAAAAGAGGGGGTGATGTTAGGGACATATTCTTTAGAACCTTTTAGAGAGAAGTTTCTAGAAGCTTCTAGAAAGGAAGTCTCTGGAACCTTCTAAAAGAGAAGTTTCTAGAAGCTTCTAGAAAGGGATCCCCTGAAACTTTCTAGAAGCTTCCTAGCTAATAGAAGTAGCTCGAGAAGTTTTTAGAACCTTCTAGAAAGGAAGCCTCTGGAACCTTCTAGAAGCTTCATAGTTAATAGAAGTAGCTCGTGAAGCTTCCTAAGTAGGAGTATATATAGGGATCGAGGCTGAAGAGTTCTTCAGTCTCGACAACACATCTCTTGGAGTTCTAGCTCACCTTTCTGGTGTTGTTCTTATACTCATCTGTTTAATCTAGTTCTACCACTTCTTCTTGAACTTCTTGTTAGATTTTAAGTCTGTATTTTGTGTCCGTGACATCTATCAGTACAATAAATAGACTTGAGTATGTCTCTTCCAAAGAGACAATGCTAACTAGTCCAAAAAATTACAAGCATTGGATAATTATGCTACAAAGTATTTTTAAGAAGGAGGATTTGTGGGATCTAATAGAACCAATACCTTCTACTACATTAATGGCTACAGCTTGAAGAAAAATGAAGCTAGTGATCCATTGAAGAAAGTAGAGCCCCTCAATGTCATAGATTTGGATCTAATGAGAAGGAGACAAGCCAAAGCCATATTCCAATTGTCAATCTTTTTAAATTTGTAATACAATAAATTGGTATTAATAGACTCAAGGGAAGTGTCAAATGTATTAAGCACCATGTTCCAAACCAACACAATTTCAGATACTATGTTAGTGTTGAATCAATAAGAATGCTTACAAATGACAAAAAAAATGAGATGTATCAATCTTACTCAATACATAAACAATGTCTTGTAAGATCTTAAATCAATAAATCAAGAATAATAAAAAGAGGTAATTATTCACTGCATACTCAATCATCTTTTTTGTTGTTTGAAAAACTAATATCTAAAATACCTTCCAAAAAGACCTCACCATCCTTACAAGAAGTTTAGAACTAAATACACATGACAAAAAATAAATGTTCTATTGTAACAGTTAGATGAAACTTCAAATAAAACTTTTATAATAAAGATAAGAAATCTTCACAATTAACATCACTATAGATAATATGAATGATAACATATCAATATTCTACTAAAAATATATTGCAGTTGATAAATATCCATTGGATTCTAGTGTTTATATATAAGAGGATCACTAAGAAAATACAATACTCTATTCATATGTAAGAAGTGTAGCAAACTTTGACATACATCTTTATTTTGAAGAAGACTTGAGTCTTTGCTATATTAACCAAATTCACTTGGAGCCACCTATTATTCATAATAAAACCATGGCAATTTTCTATTAGTAGTCAATTTTTAAATTAAATATAATAAAAGAATATACTTGAGACTATCACTTATCAAAAAAACTCTTTAAATTTGTCTAGTGATGAAATCATAGTAGAACCATTAGAATTACTATCAATTACAAAAGCTAAAGAAAAAGAGTAGAAAACAAATTTAAGTACCTCTATATACTTTTCAAGAGATTATTCAATATTTAGTTATGTAGAAATATCACAAAGTATATTGGTGACATCAACTGATAGACAAAGTCATGTAATTGTTGGTTAAGGCACAATTAACCTGTCTTTACTAAATAGAGAAATAAAAATCTTAATTGATATTTATTATGATCTTAGACTACATCATAATATCTTATTGGTTCGCCAAATCACTTATATAAGAAACATATACATCTTCAGTTTGATACAGTGTAGTATAGTATTAATTTAGAAATCTCACATGATAGTTACAAAAAGAACATAAAATCCAAATAATGGATTGTAAAATTAGAGTACATAGAATAAAAAAATTATAAATGAGCAAGATTAAAAATTTAATCCACTTTATACTAGAATATATTCCAGAGATATATAATATAAAATTTTCTTTAAAAAACCTATTTATCCTTTAAGACAAATAATTAAGATACATAAATATTAGAAAATTAGCTACTATGAACTCTCAAGGATTAATATTCATTGGATTACCTAAATTTTTAATTAAAGACATTCAATGCTCAATCTACTTACTAGAAAAAATAAACTTGTAGTAGTATCCCTAAGAAATCTCATAGTTATACTACAGCTCCTTTAATACTAATACATACACATGTATGTGGTCATCTATCAATCAAATCTTTACAATATTCCTTCTACTATATTTTATTTGCAGATGACATTAGTTATCAATCATGGATCTACTTTATAATGACCAATGATAAATTCAAAAAAATCATGTTATGCTTGAAAAATATACATTACATAAAATCCTATGTCTTTAATTTGACAAACAAGGTGAATTCATCTTTTATGATTTTAATTGATATCTAGAGTATAACAGCATCTTAAAGCACCTTAATACTATTAGAATACCAAATACAATGATGTAGTAGAGAAGAAGAAGTGTGTAATCTTTAACAAAATTTAAGCATTGTTGATTGGAAAGGAAGTTTCTAAATTTTTATGGATTAAAGGTACAAGAATTGCAATCTAAACTATCAATGCAAGTCCTATAAAAACTAACAAGAGAACTATACTTGATGAGATATTTTTAAGGATCAAACTTGATTTAAGCAAACTACATGTATTTGAATGCTTGTATTACGTTTTATGTAATAAAATACAAAGGTAAAAATTGAATATATTATTATAAATAGAATTATATATAGAGAAAAATTTAAAATCAAAGATATATCACATCTATTTGCTTGAACTTTGCAAAGTGTAAGTGACTGAAGATGTAACCTTTAATGAAACTAAATTCTTGAACATTAGTAAATCAAAGTTAATACTCACTTATAAATCTTTCAAAGCCATATATCCTTTTCATCCTATTAATTTATCACTAATATAAATAATAAGATATTCTATCAATTCATCACTAATATAGACATTAATTTTATAATTTATTATTGAATCTATTTGAATTAATCCAAACTCTAGATATTACTTTGAATCAATACAATCATTGAGTTACACTACAAATTCGTCACTGATATGATCAACTATTGAGTTCGTGCTAACTACTACATCTTTATTTGGTAGAATTAATTAGTACTATTGATCTTCTATGAACATAATAAATGATTGATTTCAGATCTTTAATTCAACTCAAAATCCAAAAAAAAAATCACATCTTACGATTCTAAATTTGATAATATTAATGCATGGCTAACTCTTGATGCAATCAATAACCTTTCATCTTATTTCATGATTTAAAGAATATTAATAATACACTTTCTGCTATGTCCAATTATAAAAGATAGAAGATATACACTCTTATATACTCTATTTTATTCAAATATGTTACTTGTTGTGCTACTAAAAGTTCTAATTAATTATAAGCTTATTTTTTTGATGTATTCAACTCCTCCACTAAACCAAGTTCCTACTAAGAGGTTGCTATTGATCTTTGATGGCAAGTAGCTATGATTGAAGAAATCAGATCTATACATGAAAATAAAACATAAATGGTCATTAAGCTTTTATTAAAAAAGTAGCTCATATCTACTAAATGGATATATAAAGCAAAATATAAAATTGATGGCACTATTCAAAAAAAAAGTGAGACTAGTTGCATAGAAGTTTGAGTAAAAGAAAGGATTAGATTATGCAAAAACTTTTGCTCCAATAGTATAAAAAAATATATATATATAAAAAAAAAACTCAATTATTGCTTGCATTAGTTATACAAAATAATTGGCCACTTTGTCACATGGATATTAAAACTAAATTGTTACATAATGATCTATAGGAGGAGGTGTACATCAATCAATTCCAAGGTTTTGTCATTAAAAGGAGTGACCATGTAAGTCATGGAGTTGACTTACTAAGTCTTTTAGTACAAAAAAAAATGCACTCATGGTGCTTTAAGTCATTAGTATAGTAATTGTGAGATAAATAAGATATCATTGCAAGAAAGAGTCTCTAGTTAGAATCTCTTTGAAAAATAATTTTAAAATAATTAATTTCTTCTTAATTTAATTAATGTAGATTTATGATTTTTTATAGTAGTTTTGTTATTAAAAAATTAATTGATCTGGGAGCTAAATATAAATTTAATTTGGAAAAATAAATTAAAAAATAGAATAAAAGAAAAAAGAAAAAATAAGGGAGAAAAAAAGAAAAATGTAGAATCAAGGAAAAAATTAGTAGAAAAAAAAATCAAAAAAAAAAGAAAAAAAAAAATCAGAGAAGATGAGAAGAAAGGATGACGAGAAGGACAAGAAGCTGCTTCCAAATCTCCAAATCTTGCTAGCTTCTTTACCAAAAGAGATCTGAGGCCACCCCGGTGTCATATAGTAATATGATTATACAGTAAAATAAAAAAATGGATATTATTATAGAAGAACCTAGTAAAAAGATATAGTAAAAAAATAAAGATAAAAAATAGAAAGGTAGTAAAAAATTTAGTCTTAATTCTATCTTTTGTATAAAGGACTTATATTTACTTTATAGAGGTAAAAATGAGCCAAATCAAAGTATATAAAATAAGATACTAATATAAGCATATTTAAAAGAGAATTAATAGTAGATTAAAAAAATTACCTTAAATTACTAAAAAATTGATACCTAAATAAGACCAATTGTCAACTTGGATCAAAATCAAATCCTAAGCTAAAAAACCATATATATATATGGTAATTCTAAGATTTTTTGGAAAATCAAAGAGTGGAAATTAAAAGCAACTGAAAAGAAAAAAATTTGATTGTTGAGTTTATATTATTAAGATTAATATTGAGATTTTGAAGGATTTTCAAAATTAATGATGTACTTAGTAGATTTACATTTTGAAAAATAGAAATAAGTTTATAAATTTTAAGATTTTGTGAGTTTTATAATATATTTATAAGTGATAACTAGATAGTTTGTTTTTGTGCTTATTTTCAATATTTGTAAGAAATTTGAGGTCAATCAAGTAATTAAATTAAAGCACATGAGAATATTTGTAGATTATAGTCTTGAATAGTTAAGATTTAGAATTAATAAGCGATTTTATGATATGGCATTATTTTCTAGTTTGATTAAAGTAAAAATTAGTTAGAGCAGTTTAGACTTAAATATCTATACATAATTCAAATTGTAGAGCAATTGAATAGTTCATTAAGAAGAAACCTTTGTTGAAAGATCAATGTTCAAGTCAAAGAAGGAGAGTGGTCAATAATTGAGAGATTTTGAAAGCTTTTCTTGTAATTGGTGCATAATATATTCTCAAGTAAGAACACATATAATACAAATTAAGTGGTTAATCCAACAGAAAAACTTGATGTGAGAGGTCTTAAAGTTTGTTTATTTTTATTTTTATTTAATAGAAAATAAGAATAATAGTTTGAAGGAGTTATGGGAGGAGCTTCAAGTAGAGCTTGTAGTAGAGTTTCTACTAAAAGATAAGGTGTATACATGGATACAATCATTGCAAGCATGTTTCAAGCTTTTACATTATCTATGCAATTAGAGCAAAGCAATGATTACAAGGAAGCTTTGGCAACCAAAGCATTATGAGCAATAGTTAAAAAAGTTGAAAAATTTGATCAAAGAAACATTTCAAAGTATTTAAGATGTTATGTGCAAAAAATGGAATTAAATCAGATTTTTGAGAAGAAAATGATTGAGCTATTTGATCTTGCAATAATATTAGAGATAAGAGAATATGTTATGTAAATTATGAAGTATTATGGAAGTTTATAGAAGACATTTTTATATGTGTTAAAAGAAAAACATTTCTTGAAGGACATTGATTGTGTTACTATGAAATTATTTCTATAATAGATTGAGCAGCCTAATAAGAATTTATAAGCAATAGAGCTATTAAAATAATTTTAAAGGTAGTATTTATAATTATCAAAGGTGGAAAAATTAACATTGCAGCCAAATAAGGTTGAGATATTTTTTTAAGCTATCAATAGAGAATTATAAGAAAAATTGTAGTTGCTTCTTAAATGCAAAGAAAAAGATGAAGGATTGACAATAAAGTGGGAAAATATTCAAGATTCGGTGGATTTGCTTGCAAAACAAGAAAATAAAAAAGATAGGATTAATATTTTAAGAATAATACAAGTACATAAAATTCAAGTGCATATAACATGACCAACAATACCTATTGTTCAACCTCCAACATCTACAAAATATATATATATATATATATATAGAAGTTAAAGAAATTATATATTTTTGTGTCATATCATGACTATATGGTGAAAAATAAAAATATGGATATTATTATTGAAGAGCCTAGTAAAAAGATGTAATAGAAAAATAATGATAAGTTATAAAAAAGTAATAAAAAATTTAGTCTTAATATTGCCTTTTAATAAAATAACTTCTATTTATTTTATAGAAGCATAAATGAGCCAAATTAAAGTAAATGAGATAAAAATTGATATAAGCATATTTAAAAAAAAATTAGCAGTAGGTTGAAGCAAAATTTACTTTAAATTATTAAAAATTGATACTTATAGAAGATTGGTTGTGAATTTGGATTAAAATACAACTTAGAGGTAGAAAATCATGCACCTATGGCAAATCTAGGATTTTTTTTGGAAATAAGAATGTAGAATTTGAAAGTAGACTTGATAAGAAATTTTTGAATATTTATTTCATATCATTTAAATTAATATTAAAATTTTGAAGAATTTTCAAAGTTAATGATGTACTCGGTAGATTTAGATTTTAAAAAACAAAAATAGATTTACAAATTTTAAGATTTTATAAATTTTATAACAAGTATACAGATAAAAATTAGGTATTTTGTTGTTATAAATTTGTGAAAAATTTAAGATCAATCAAGTAGTTAGATTGAAGCATATGAGGATTTTTGTGGATTATTGTGTTAGAAAATTTGAGATTTAAGGTTAGTAAATGATTTCAAGATTTAGCAATATCTATAAATTGGATTGAAGAAAAAATTGGTAAAAGAAATTAAGACTTGAATATCTAAACTTAATTTAATTTTTGGAGCATTTGAATGGTTTCACAAAGAGAAATTGGTGTTGAAAGATGAATATTCAAGTTGGAGAAGGAGAGTGGCCAACAACTATGAGAGTTTGAGATTTGGGCTTTGAAATTTGTTCACTATTGATATATGAAATCTTCTACAAATTTTATATATTTATTGTTTATTTTGTATTTTTAAGGTGTGCAAATTTTAATTCAAAATCAATAGGTCAATCAATAATTATTGAATTTTAAATCTAATATAGGATTTTAAAGATTTTTTTAAAATTTAAGAGTTGATTAAAGATTCATTAGGACTAGTTTAGGATCTAAGATTTTATTAGAATATAATTATGATTTAGAAATTTTCTATGATTTGGTTAAAATTTAGAATTTTTTAAAAATTTGAATAGGATTTGATTAGGACTTGTGTATGATTTGTCTAAGATTTAAGATTTTATTAGGATTTTAATAGGATTTGACCTAAGATTTGGTTAAGATTTATTAGAATTTTAATTAATATTTTAATTAAGATTTGACTTACAATTTAATAAGACTATTTTTGTAATTCCACTTACCTTCTACAACTAGGTGTCTAATGCATTTTCAATTAAGAACATATCTAATACAACAATGTTGTTGAATTATATGAAGTCTTGCTTAAGAGTGCACCAAATACTTGGTTGTGGAAGATAGAATAGAAATTGCAACAACAAAATCTTAATTCTAATAGAAAACTAAATAAAATCTAATTAAATCTTAATAATTTAAAATAAGCTTTAATCAAATTCAAAAGAAACCTTAAAAAAAATAAAAAAGAAACAGTAAAAAATCTTTAAGTAATTGAAAGAAAATCCACAATAAACCTAAAAAGAATCCTTAAGAAATCCTAAAAAATATTAAAATAATCACAAATATCTTAAATAAATCTCAACTAAGTTTTAATTTGATCATAGTTGAAATCTTCATGGACTTCAATCAAATCCTAGACAAACCTTAAATTCTAAATCAAACCCTAAATCAAACTCTAAATCAAACCTTAGATAAATCTTAAATCCTAAATCACATCCTAAATCAAATCCTAGACAAATCCTAAAAAAATCCTAAATCCTAAATCAAATCCCAAAAAAATCCTAAATCTTGAATCAAATCCTAAATTAAATCTTAATCCTAAATCAAATCCTAAATTAAATTTTAGACCTTAAATTAAATCCTAAATCAAACCTTGGACAAATCCTAAATCCTAAATCAAACCTTATCTCTATTCAATTTAACCCTAAAACAGTTTAGAACCTCAATATCTATCAATTGAACTATTGGCCTTAACTAAAAATTTATACACCTTTCAACAATTCAGTTTGCAATAACCATACAAAATTTGAAAATAATTGAACTTACCAAATGGAAGAAAAATCTTGAAATTTGTTTAGGGGTTGGCCGACCTCTCACTTCAATCTAAATTTTGAACTTCTAGGACAAATATTTCCTTTTTAAATTATTAAATCATCCTCAAATTTCACATGTGTATAGAAAATTAAGTTTTTTATCTTTAAGTATAAAAATTACTCCAATCCAACTAGTAAATTGCTGAAAATCTTAGAAATTCTAACTACCTTTCAAAGTCCAATTTTTGAGACCTCAATCTATTTAAAATTCAATAGCCTTCAATTCAACCATTGGATCAAGTTCAAACATATAACATAAACTTTACACAACTATCCTCATAAGTTTCTAAAATTTGAATTATAGATCTACTACCAAACTTATGAAATTTTCTAAAACATAATACTATTTTTTATTTCACAAATTTTAGAGTCATCTAAAACAATTATGACTTTGTAAAGCTGTTACATACTCAATTCCTTCAAAATTAATGCTTAAAGAAATCTTTTCTAGTCAACTCTCAAATCCAACTTTCCGATGTACTAAAGAACCTCCAAATTGCCATCTATGCCTAGTTTTGTGTCTCAAGGTCTGATTTCGTCCTAGGTTGATAATTAGTCCTTTTTAAGAATCAAATTTTATTCTTTTGAATTAATATTTATTTAAATCAACTCCTAACTTCTCTCTACATATGCTCACATCTTTTATTTTTTTAATCTTTCTTATTTTGCCTTATTTATGGCCTTACAAAATAAATAGAAGCTTATTTTGTAAAAAAGTGATATTTAAACTTTTTAGTTTTACTTTCTTCTAGACTATTTTATATTTTTTAAGATAATTTGTTATAATATTTGAAGTAAGATCTTCTATAATATAATAGATTCTTCAGTCTTTTCACCTATTAGTCATGTTATATCATGACATCCACCCATTTTGAATCTGTCCATTGTCTGGCATGCACCAATGATTCTTCAATATATTGATATAGAATTTTCTTCATTTTGGTCAAATTCTTGATCTTCAATTTGCTCTTCTTTTTCCATCTCAATTTCTTGTAATATATTTTGTTCTTTATAAAAACTAATGTTTTTGTCTCTTTACTTAAATAACTTGATTCTCTTTTTTATTATATATAAATATTTAATTTTGTACCATCAAGTTCTTGTAACAAGTATGTTCAATTATCATATACGTTTTTGACAACATAAGGCCCAAATAATCTCTTTATAAATTTCTTTATCCTACTATGTTGGTTATTCAAACTACTATCATAAATTAATATCCAATCATCATTTTGAATTAGTTTCAGATGTAATTTATGGTTTTTGTCAATTTTTTTTTCTTGCTTCTTTTAACTTCTTTATAGCTACTTCAATTTTCTTGGATTTTCTTTTAAGTTGTTGCATTTGTAATGCTAATAAATATTCTCTTTTTAAACTATCTTCTTAAGATAATACATTCTATATTGATACAATCTCCTCTATTGGCATCACCAATTTTTGTTCATATATCAATCTTGCTGGCATGTATCTTGTATCTGTACTATGAGTTGTGCAATCCATCTATAATGCAAATGGTAATAACTTAGGCCAATCATCCATCTTGCCTTTGCATACTTTAATCAATGCCTTAATAATTAGAAAGTGCCAATGTTCAATTTTACCATTTTTTTCTACATTATATGCAATTGTTAATGTAAGTCTAAAGTTCATCCTTCCAAAGAACTCTCGTGCTTTATTTAAATCCAATTTTCATCTATCCATAGTGATTTTTCCAATACAATCATATTGACAAATAATTTCTTCTAATATAAATCAACCTATCCCTTCCGTAGTCTTTGTTTGAAATACTCACCCTCTACTTGATTTGTCAAATCTCCTTAAGCAAGTATCAAATATTTCTTTTGTCTAAATTCTATTAGCATTATATCTAAATCAACCACCCATTTGTAATGAATTGTTAATGGATATGTGGGTATAATCCATCTTGATGACAAATGTTTGAATATATTTGATAAGTCTCATAAGATCCTACAAAATCTGCTATATCCTTATGCATGCTCTTCCATCAATATTTTTCTTTCAATTTTTTAAATTTTGCCTAAATATCTTAATGTCATTTCCATAAATTTTAATGAAATTCCATAAAAAAAATTTCTTAAGCTTCCAAACTGCATATCAATCATTATAGTGCTTTCCATCTCTTCTTTAGATGCTTCAATAAAAATCTATTTCAAAAAAAATATCCGTATGCTTTTTTTTGAATCCTCTTAAATTTTTTGTCTATCCAATCTTCTTGCTATATTAATGTATTTAAGTTTTTTTCTATATACAACCATTGACCATTATATAACTCTTCTGAAAATAATTCAAGTGGTGTTGCCAAACACAATCCATCCCTTCTGGTACATAAAGTCGAATAAAAGTTGATGCCAATATTTTTTTCATCATCAACCATATTATCTTCATCATCATATTATACTTGTGGCAACATATCTCCAACTATATTGTCATTTTCTAAAATATGCTTGAATTTTGGATTCATAAATTTTATATATGCAATTCATCTTAATATTACTATATCTAATGTAAAAAAATTAATAATCATACCTAATAAGGATAAACAATCTATTTTTATAACTATCCATGCACCAATCAAATAGCATTTTTTATTTTTTATAGTTATTATTATATCCTATAATTTTCTTTTAATTTATGCATATGCCCTCTGTCTAGCATTTAAAATCCTTTTTCAAATCTTATTACATATCTATTTTTTTGTGCATCATCTTATCTAACTATCCAAGCTATTTCAATTGGACTCGAATCAACTGTTAATATCACTAACCTTTTATATTCATAATTTACTTTCTTCAAAGTTGGAGATAAAAAAAGAAGTTTTTTAAAATTTTTCCATGGCTTTTCTTTATTCTCCTTTTCAATGAAATTTTTGATTCTTTTATAACCATTCATACAATAGATTTGCTTCATATGCAAAATGAGGTATTTATATATGATAGAAAATACATACTCCTAAAAACCATCTCACTTCTGTTGTGTTTGTACATTCTTTCATCTTTTTAATAATAATAACCTTTTTCATACTTGACTTACATGCATATGATCTACACATGTATCCTACCACCGAAACTTCCTTTATTCTAAATATTGATTTTTTATCCAATAAGGTTAAATAAACTTCTTCTAATCTTGTCATAATCTTTTCATAATGATCAATATGATCTGCCACAAACTTCTTACATCCTTTTGAATCCAATATCTCATTCTTTCTTTCTTCTTAACATCCTTTAATTGGCACATCATCTAAATTTTTTTTGTTATACTTGGAATAAATTCTCTTAATACCTTATGCATTCTATTCATCATGTGTGCTACAAAATTTGTAGCCCTTTGTGATAATGTATATATTTTGATAAATCCTAATGGTGTCTTCATAGTTGTCAAATCCCTACTTTACATTGCCAATTGAAATTGATCATAACTTCAATAAAGATCACCTTTCAAATAGATAGTCCTTCTAGCAAATGCTATTGTAAATTCATTTATAATTGGACTTGAATCCATAATTCTAATAGTTACTTTATTCATAAGTTGCATGTCTTGTATAAATCTCATCATTCCATTTTTCTTTGGCACTATAAACCATCAATTAGAATAAGGTGCTATAGAGGGTTTCAAAATTTTTATTTTAATTTTTTCATTGAATAAATCTATTAACTTAGATTATTATGCTTTTGAGATTGAAATTGGTCACAAATTCCATTGTTCATGAGGAATAGTAAAAACAAGCATAGGTACTATAATACTTCGATCAATACATCCAATTTTATGTACCTCAAATAAAAAAAGTACATGATATCCAAGCATATCTTTAAAATATTTTTCTTCATATTTTGTTAAAAATCCATTACATACAACATTTAATCCATCTAATATAGCATCTATAAATCCATGCCCTATCTTCTTAGTATCCCTTAAATTTTATTGTGTAGATGCTCTATTCATCCTTTCTTCATAATCTAATAGTAGTGGCAAAGCCATTGGTTTGATCTATTTTGCTACCAATTTATATTTAGTTTCAATATGTACCTCTCAGCGATTTAAATTTTTTATAAATCCATGATCTTCATCATAAAATTATTTAAAAAATATATTAATAATTCTATTCTCTCCTTGCAATCCACCTTGCAACAAATAATTAAATTCTCCCATAGTATCTATAAATCCCACTTCTTCAAATGCTCCTGAAATAAATTCATTCTCAATTAATTCTCCACTTTTTAAAAAAATTTGTTCAATATTTTTAATATAACATTTGTCCATCTTTTTTATCTTATCAATAGTCTTAAAAGATAACACATAATCTTGTATCAACTTAATAAGTCTGGTACATAATATCTGTTAGGAACTATATATAAGACAAGTATTTAAGACTAAAACATAGACTTACGTCGACATTGGAATAATAATTGGATATAAGATAAGAAGATCCTAGCTAGACTACAAGAAGTGAATTATTGAGATTGAAGATCTCCTCAGCCTCCACTCCTATATATATACTAGGTCCTAAGAAGCTTCTTGAAAAGCTTTCATGAGGCTTAGGAATAAAGTAAGCCTAAGATCTTTCTATAGTAGCTTTCTAGATCATCTTAAGCCTCGTAGAATCTTCTAGGATTTCCTATGACCTTCTAAAACTTTCTTAAAATTTATTGAAATCTTCTAGAATTTTCTTAGAATCTATGAGAACCTTTTGAAACCTTCTAGAATCTTCTCAAATCTTCTTCAGTTGTATGTCCATGATATCACCACCTCCTCTAGCTTCGAGGTCTTCGAGAAGCAATATTCTTGCAAGTCAATATATGCACAAGAAGTTGTAGATCTATCGTATGATGTCTACTATATATTCTAATTATTTTTTACATGGCAAATGGTTCATAGGCCCATGTAACCATCGATAGTATCCCAAGCCTTCTATTTGTAATCAAGCATGAACTTTGATATCTTTGTTATGCAATTGTCCTACAAACACTTCTTCTAGACATCCTTCATAGACAAATTCTACCTCAAATACAATTACTAGCAACCTATTACTGGTATCTTTTGATGCCTTTATAGTTTAAGTAGCTTTTTATCTTAGGGACGTCTTTGCAAGCTATTTGGTTGAGATGATATGATCGGTAGTGTATCTATCTCTTAATTATCCATATCACATAAAGGAGAGAAGATTAAAAGAGTATAAATATAATATGGTCATAAACTTGAACTATTGATTTATATAATTCTAAACATTTGAAAAAACTAATTTTTCAAAAGGTGCCTCCTCCTCTTCTTTATAAGGCCAAGAACTAAAAATCTTCATGGAGAAGCCATTTTACCAAGCCATTGTTCTTTATTTTGCTGCTTTTGGTCTAGATGGATGTTATTGATGGAACTTTTGAACATTCATTTTTATATTTATAAGATTGCCACGTGGTTTTCATATACAATCATTAATATTATATTCGTTGTCGTATTATATGCTTTCTTACTCAAGAACGCACCGGGCATCTGGCTGTAGAAGGTAGTATAGAGATTTGCTAATATTCAAGCAATCTCTTGGATTTTGACTGTTGGAATATAAATAATTGTAAGAATATACCGTAAATCTATACGGATGTCCTTCGATTACTCGCCAAAATCCTTTTTGCCCTAGTTGGTAGGTCTCTAGTAGTTACAGAGAACCCCAAACAACCCAATCTGCTAATCTTCAATACCACTTTATACTCATGACCTTGTATCCACTGACTGTCTTGTTAGATTAATCCAAAAATTTTCATTCACTCCGCATACTCAATCCTATAGACACCCTTTTAATTCTTCAATCACAGATGTAACTTCAATTTTACAAAACAGTCAAGAGTAATCACACCCACTTCATTAAAACCTCGATTCACCAGTACAACACATCGATCTTTCAGCATTGATCGCCAAAAATTTCTTTTCTGACCCCTACCCAAAAACCTTATATCCTCCCTTTTTCTTAACCTCCCTAATTCCCGAATCTCTGAATCCTCTCCTCTCCCCTAACCATTTCTGAATGTTTCTTTTTTTCTCTCTTTCGGAAAAAAAATCCAGTTCACCAATACAACACTGACTTTCAGCAACGATTGCCTCTGTCTTGTCCAAAATCCTATGAAAAAAAAATCCCAATTCTTTGTCTTTTCCCCCCTTCAAAGCATGAAGCTAGCTCTTTGACTTTTAAAATCCTAATTCTCCCCCCTTCATTTCTTAACCTATCTTCACCTTTAACCCTGAGAAGATCCTATTCTACTGCCTTGGACTTCCCAAATTGGAACAACCGACGGAGCTTTCTCTCCCATTTTTGATTATAAGAGATCTTTTTACTGAAAGGACGTTCTTGGAATGGCACAAAGAACGAAATAGCCTGAAACGGAATCGGAGCCCCGTAATTGGACCGCATTGGGTTGCTCGACCAAGTCAGGTCTCATATTGGATAAGAGATCCGTAATAGGACCTGGATTAGAGGTCTTCTAAAATTGGATCCAATTGGCTCTGCCGTGAGAGCTTTTTCCTCCATTTTTTGCCTTTTAAAGGATTCTTTTTCTGAAAACAACATTCTCTCAAACGGCACAAAGAATAGGACAGCCTGAAACAAAATCAAAATCCCCGTAATTGAGACGACATTGAATCACCCGACCAAATCAGGTCTCATATTGGCTAAGAGGCCTGTAGTAAGACCTCGATGTTCTCGTAATTGGGTCAAATTGGTCCTTCACGTCAGGCTCACTCAGTCATCAATTTAGTCCTTTCGATTCTGTTGACTCCCACTATTGGACACGAACGGAGCATTTCGTTATTAGTAAATATGCCCTGACCGACTAAAATGGGGTGTCTGAACTGGTCCCTGAATATTGGCACTAGAATCAGTCGTTGCTCTCAATATTCGAGGTAACTGAACATTAATAAAAGTCCCCTTTCTTTATATTTTCACGGTATATTCGTGTTACAATATGACACCATGCCAATGGAATAGATATTGAAGCTTTTCATGTCGTATCTTTGAATCTAATACTTCTTCTATCTCAAATTCAATATAATCATTGATTTCAATAATAAGAGGTGGTAGTTGTCTTCGACATGGTATATTTGATTCTTTATACCTTTTCAAAAGTGAAACATGAAAGATTACATGAAACTTCATTGATGAAGGTAACTCCAAGCAATAAGTTACATTACTGATTTATTTTTATATCACAAATGATTCCAATCTTTGGTAGTCCAACTTATCATATGGCCTATTGGTTTTTATATTGCACCAAAAGAGCCAAACTTTGTCATCAACTTAGAATAGAGGATGTTCCTTCTTTAATTCATTTGCTAGTGGCTCATAACATTATTGAGCTCTTTCTAGGTGAGTCTTCATGGTTTCTTAAAGTTTGACCATCTTTGTATAAACTCCTCTACTGCTGGATTTTCCAACTTTGAAGCCTCTATTATATCCAACTATTGATGATGATTGTAGTTTGAGTAGAATGACATTTATTCCATAGATGTATGCATTGTGTTATTATATACAAACTCTACCTATGATAAGTAGGAAGTCCTATCATCTTATTTTTAGTTGATGGTGCATCTCAAATATTGTTCAAAAATTTGGTTGACTTGCTCCATTTGACCATAAATTTGAGGGTGGAAGATAGAAGAAAGATTGATGTCAAACTTAAGAATCTTGAAGAGTGCCTTCAAAAACCTTGATACAAATTATCGCCCACAATCCAATATAATATCATCTAGCAATCCATGGTTATAATAGACATTGTCAATTAAGAGACTTGTCATCTTTTTACTAGTAATTGATTTTTTGTTAGGTATAAAATATGCCATCTTAGTCAATTGAACAACAACTACAAAGATAGTATCAAATGAGCTTGATGGTGGAAGATCTATACTGAAATATATGGAAATAGATGACCATGGTTGTCTTAGAATAGGAAGAGATTGAACAAGTCTATATGGCTGATGTCAAGGATTTGTTGACCTTAAACAAGTATCACTTAATAATACAAATTTCTTAATATTCTTCTACATTTTAGGCCACCAAAAGTCTCTAGATAGAAGTTCTAAGGTCTTATTGAATCCAAAATGTCCAACTGCAAGGAAATCATTGCATGTTTGAAAAATATGCATGCGAGTTGCTCTTTTAAGAATGAAAAAACATTCTTCAAAGAATAAGAGATCATCTTCATACTTGAATTTAGAAGACTCTTCAAGAAGGTTATTGGCAAGATGCTTAATATTAAGAACAAGAGTGTTCATGTTTGAGGCTTTATGAATATAATCAAGAAATGATAAATCCACAAGCATTGATATATTCATTGTTCAAAGATGAAATTGCTTAGGTTTTAACAAGGTTGTTTATTATTGATCATATGCTTTCTTGCCTTCTTATGGTTCAAGGTAGGAACATCTTGATAATACATCTGATAACCTTTATTGGCTCTCGGATCGATACGTGATGCAAAAGTCAAATCATAATAAAGATATATTTTAATGCACTTAGCAACGATTCAAGACTTGGATTGACATGAAGTATTCAAGATTCTTCTGATTTGTATATACAATTACCTATTAAAAGATGCCTTTAAGAAAGTAGTACCTTTTTTAGAAAGAATCTATGATAGCAAGCAACTCTTTATTGTGGATTTTGTAGTTAAAATTTGACATTGAATTTTTTTTAGAATGGAATGCAATTGGATGAAGTTTGCTATCTTTTCTATGTTGTGACAAAATTGCTCTCAATGCAAAGTCTAAGGCATCAGTCTCCATAAAATAGGACTTATTGAAATTTAGATGTATCAAAATTGGAGATATTATCAAAGCAACTTTTAAGCTTTGAAAGCTTTCTCTGCTTCGGGGCTCCAATTCAGCTTGTCTTTACATGTCAATCACATAAGTGGAGCAAAAATCTTGGAGTAATTTCCAACAAAAATCCTATAGAAGTTTACAAATCTAAGAAAGCATTAGATATTATGTACAGTTTTTGGATTTACTCAATTGATGATTGCTAGTAACTTCTTTGGATCCATAAAAGGCCCTTGTTGAAAATAATATATCCAAAAAATTTAACTTGAGGTGCATGAAATACACTTTTCTCCAGTTTTGCATACAGTTGAGTACTTCATAGCTTTTCTAACACAAGGCAGATATGTTTTTCGTGGTCTTTTGGATTCTTGGAAAGATTAGAATATCATCCAAGTAAATCACAACAAAATTGTCAAGATGCTTATAAAATATGTCATTCATTAACTGTTGGAATATGACTGGTACATTAATAAGTCCAAAAGACATGACATTGTATTCAAAATATCTATACCTAGAACAAAATGTTGTCTTCCATTCATCTCCCTTCTTAATGCTTATCAAGTTATATGTGCCTTGTAGATCAATCTTCATAAAGATCTTTGTTTGAATAAGTTGATCAAAAATTTTAGATATCAATAGCAATGGATATTGATTCTTTACCATGATTTTATTGAATCCGCAATAATTGTTACACATCCGTAAAGATCCATATTTTTTCTTTATAAAGAATATCTAAGCATCAGTTGGTGACTTCAAATATCGAATAAAATTCTTAGCCAAATTTTCTTCAATGTATTCTTTTAAAGTCTCAAGCTCATTGTAGGATAAATTATAGATTGATCTTAATGATGGTTGAGCACCTTCTTGAAGATCAATCGCAAAATTATAAGGGCGATGCTTTAGCAAGATGTCCACATTTTTTTTTTCAAATACATTTGTAAAATCCTTATATGTCTCTGAAATTTTTGTTGTAGCAACCATAGGTTTCAATTGTAAATTTTCATAGACAACAAATGTAATACCCTGTTTGGCCTTCATCACAAATATTCTAGCTTTAATAAATAAATATTGTTTAAGCTTTGGCTTCTCAGGTATTAGAAGCTTTTTCATAGATTTGGAGGTTCTATGATCTATTAGATAAATTATAACTTTTGGGATATCCAATCTATCTATAGATTATATTTTTTAAGCTATAAGAGTCCAAAAATGAGTGGACTTGATAGTGATCTAATGACATTGAATACTACTTGGTCGTTATGGATATTAAAGGTTATTTTTAATAGAATTGTTTCAAGTGTGATGTCTCCAGAAGATAAAGTTATAAAAGAAAAAATCTTATCATATTTACCAAATACTTTGGCAAATGCTACCAAAAATATTTTAAAATTATACAATATAAGAGGATTCTTTTCAAATAATGGAAAAAATCAAGATAAAGCTTGATATGAGAGCAAGGTTCTAATCAAACCAACATAAGATGCTTGAATGGAATATCATTGAGGTTGAAGAAAGAAAATTAGTTGTACTTGATTTACAAAGCTACAAAATTTTGAGCAAGTGCCATTAAACATTTTTGGCTAGCTAATCTTTTACTATTATTTTTATCAAATCATTGCTTTGAATAGATGCAAGTACCATGTTTGAAGTAGACATGGTCGTTTGAGAATTTGGAATCCCTATTGCTATTTGATATAGTAGTTGAGGCACTCTAGTTCCTTGACTATTATGTATGGTCATATATAATTCTTCATTCTCTTTTAATAAAGTCTTTGTCCTGATCTTCAATGCTTCAAGAGCATTAATAATAGAATCTAAATTTATCTCTTTAGAATCTTTCATATTGACTTTTTTATATTGTACTATAAAAAATTTGAAAAACACACCCATTCAAATGAAATTTTTTTTTATCTATGGTATAAAGAAAAAAATAAAAAGAATATTAAGAAAAGAAAAATATTAGTCTAAGAAAGAGAAATTTGCAACTTCTTAAATATTATAGTACTTCCAAGAAGAGAAGTAATAAAATCTCTATCAAGAAAGACCAAGCTTTTAATATTGTTTTATGGCACTCTCAACAAATTGTTAGAGACCAAACAAGACAAGGATTCAAGACTAAGAAATAGAGTTAGCTCGACATTAGAATAATAACTAGATATAAAACAAGAAGATCTTGGCTAGACTATAAGAAGTGAGCTATTGAAATTGAGGATCCCCTTAGTGTTGACTCCTATATATATACTAAAACCTAGGAAGCTTCTTGAGAAGTTTTTATGAGGCTTGGAAACAAAGCAAGCCTAAGATCCTTCTTTGGTAACTTCTTAAATCATCTAAAGCCTCTTAGAACTTTTTAGGATCTCCTATGATCTTCTGGAACTTTTTTACAATCTATTAGAACCTTCTGAAATCTTCTTAGAACCTACTAGAACCTTTTAAAACCTTTTGGAACCTTCTAAAACCTCTTAGAACCTTCTCAAACCTTCTTCAATTGTTTGTTTGTGATAATATCTTTTTTTTTATACTTAATAATAATATCTTTTTTTTAACCAATTGTAATTCTACCTTATAATGGTGTAGTTAAAATCTCTCATATATTCATCTCTAAATTCTATAGTAATCCTAGATAAAGGTTGTTTTCTCAAAATCCTACGATTTCTCTCATGATTAGTATATATCATCAAAAATTGTATCATTCTCATACCATCTTAATTCCTAATGTGAACATATGTGGATCCATTCTCTATAATCTTTGTTTTCATGTACATAGCCATAATATAAGATAGTTCTAAAATGATAGGATAAGTAGATATATCTTATATAAAGAATTTTTGTTTATCACTAACATCTCCTATTTTAACCTTCATATTTGGACATGCCTTATATAATTCTCTTTGTGAATTATTTGTTGCTTGTATCATCCACACATGTTTTGCTTCAATAAGCTATTTTTTCCTTTCATATAATTTTTTTGATATTAAATTAATCTCCAAAGCATGATCAATTAATGCTACAATAAGTTCATCTAAATTCTCTAACTTCACTAATGTCTCTATTATTGTTCTTGCTCAATGACTACAAGAATAATGACTTGAAGTTTATATTTTTTCTTCTTCTATAATCCTTATATGTAAAATATCTCCATATATATAATCATTGCTTTTGATAATTGAAGATATTGTTACATGTTGAAGAACTATTGACATACATCTTCTTGTCTTAAAGTTCAGAGTATGTACTAGGCTTACTTAATTTCAACCTACTAAATATTGATTCTCTTTCCTTGAGTCTTCTATTTGTCCTTGTAAAGTAGCTATCTAGCCTAATAGGTGTTATATTTGAGCCTCCATCTGAGATTGCTTTGTTATATCTTCCATACTATAAATTTTTTGTTGGACCCCACTATTATAATACCTTTTCATCTTTTGCTTGACTTTTTAAGAATAACTTGTGGTAGCCTCAATATAGTACTTAGTGTGACCACAAAAATTGACCTTGGATTAGATGATGACTATTGACATACTACCAAAAGTAAATAATCTAACTTTTGCTCTGATACCAATGAAACAAGACCAAACTATCTCAAAAATCTAAGACCTTTCTAATCCACAACAATATAAAGCTTCATCATAAAATAGGATAAAACAAACTAGAAAAAAATTGAATAGAATTAAAATAGAATAGGACATAAAAGATAAAATTAAGGTTTAATTTTAAGTTAAAATCCTAAACCTTGAACAAAAAAAAATTAAATAGAAAGATAAAAGATCAAATTTTACTATAAAAAAAAGATCCAGTGCTATACTTGATCAGATGCTCCAAAAGGCTCTAGCCAATCTTATTTATACCTTCTCCTATTACCCTGGACTTTCTAGAATATTCTTAAGTAGTAGGTCCTATCTAGATAACTATCTTAAATTCTTTTTTTAGAATATTCTATAGTAGATTCTATCTAGATAAGTATCATAAGTTTTTTTTAGAAGATTCTATGATAGGCTCCACTTAAACAACTATCCTAAATTCTTTCTAAAATGTTTTACAATGGATCCTACCTAGCTCACTAATCTAATTCTAATTCTAAAAACTTCCATGGTTCTAACTATCTATTTCTATGTAAGTATCTTATTTATATCTTATTATACTAGCAAATCTTTAGATATCATAAAAATCCTACCTGACCTCAAACTATCAACTTTTAATACCCTCTTGTATCAAAACCTAGATATCTATCAATTGCACTATTAGATTAGTACAAAATTTTACACACAATTGGTATACCTAATTTTCTAAGGAATGTCAAATTTTAAATCATAGATGTGACTTCAATTTCATGAAAGATAGAGATAAAAAGATATACTAAAAAAAATAAAATAATAGAAAGGTAATAAAAAATTTAGTCTTGATGCAACCTTTTAGAGAAACTTCTATTTTCTTTGAAGAAGCATAAATGCATCAAATCAAAGTAAATGAGATAAGTAATTAATATAGGAATATTTAAGAAAAAATTAATAATAGGTTTAAGCAAAAATTATCTCAAATTATCAAATATTGGTACTTGGAGATGATCAGTTGTCAACTTAGATCAAAATTAGATCTTGAGGTATAAAATGATATTGTTAAGGAAAAGCTTGGCTATTTTTTTACTTGTAATATATTTTGTATAAGGTAAAAAATATCCCATCTTGGTGAAACAATCTACTATCACAAATATAGAATCATAAGAATCTGAGATTAAAAGATCTATAATAAAATCTATAGAAATAAAAAATCATGATTTTTTTAGAATGAGTAATGATTGGAGAAGGCCATAGAATTAGTTACAAGGATTTTTTGACCTTAAAAAAATATCACACAACTAAACAAAGTCTTTCACTGCCTTCTACATTTGTGGCAATAAAAAATCTTAAGATATGAGCTCTAAAGTCTTATTGTATGTAAAATATTCAGCCATTGAAAAGCCATGATATACTTGAAGAACGCATAGACATTGTTGTATTATATGTGTTCTTACTTGAAAACTCATTGGGCATCTAGTGGTAGAAGATAATTAGAAATTCAATAAAAATTCTACTAAATCTAATAGAATCTTAAATAATCTTAAGTAGACCTAAATAATCTTAAGTATACTTTAAGTAATCCAAAAAAATTTTAAAGAAGTTATAAAGGAATCATAAAGAAGTTTTGATCTAATTCCAAAGAAAAATAATAAGAAATATTAAAGAAATATAAAAATAAATCTTTAAAGACATAACAATAATCTTAAATAAATACTAGAAATAAAAAACTTTAAAGAAAAAAAAATCCTAAAGAAATACTAAAAATAAAAATCCTAATATAATCCTAATTAAAATCTTAATTGAATCTTAATCAAATCCTAAATCAAGTCCTAATTAAAATCCGAATTGAAACTCTAATTAAATCTTAACTAAATTCTAGGTCAAATCCTAATGAAATCCTAATGAAATTCCAAATCCTAGAAAAATCCTAGACAAGTTTTAAAGCAAATCCTAAGTAAATCCTAATCAAATTCTAAATTTTAAACAAACTCTTAACAAATCCTAAAACAAATAAAACTAATAATCAAACTATTCATATTAACTCAAAATTTGCACATATTTTTAATGTCTTTATAAAAAAAAAGCACAAGAAAGATGAAATCAATAGCACTTAAAAATTAAGAGAAATCCAAGATAATCCAATTGGATGTTAGGTGGCCTTCTACTCCAATTTGAATGTTTAACTTCTATTGCCAATATCTCCTTCTTGAACTATTGAATGGCTTTCAAACTTTATCTAAAATATTGAAAATCAAATCTAGTATCCACAAAAAAATATTTCAATGCAATCCAATTGATAGATTATTAAAGAACTTAAAAATACTCACTAACCCTCAAATTCCAATTTCTGAAACCTCAACCCACAAAAACCTTGACACACTTCAACCTAACTATTAAATTGACTTCAAAATTTTTTATATATATTTAAAATTATTATATTAATATATTATCCAAAATTCACTAATATATAAAATATAAAACTCAAGAAATCTTCAAAGTTACAAACACATTTTTATCTCTCAAAATCTAAACTAATTGAAAATATTATTAATTTTGAAAATTTCTCAAAACTTCAATATTGACTCAATTGATATTAAATTAATGTCAAAAAATTTCTCCTCAAGTCTTCTTTTAGAAGTCATTCTTCAAGGTACTAAAAAATCCCAAAGTCAACTTAGGTATACAATTTTGTACCTTAGGATCTGACTTTGATCTAGATTAACAATAGGTCCTCTTTGAGAATCAATATTTAATAATTTGAGGTAATTTTTGCAATAAACTTTTGTTAACTTCTTCTTAAATATGTCTATATCAATTTCTTATCCTATTTATTTTGATTTGGCTCACTTATGCCTCAATAAAATAAGTAGAAGTTTTTTTTATAAAAAACCAATATTAAACTAAATCTTTTACTACCTTTCTATCATTCATCTTTATTTTTCTATCATATCTTTCTACTAGGATCTTCTATTATAACATCTATATTTTTATTTTTCACTACATATTCATATTACTATATGATAATGTGCTTCTCTTTCTAAAATATATAAGCATTCTTCAAAATAAAGTAGGTTATTTTTGAACTCAAACTTGAAATCATCATAAGACTTAGAAGAAGGATTCTTGATAGTATAATAAAAAGATCAAAGGACTTACTTGATTGAATTTGTTTGACAAAGGTTGAATCAATAATCAATGCTGATTTTACTGCTAAGAGTTGAAAATACTTTGGCTTCAAAAGAATTATTTTTTGTTTTACTCAAAAGATATATCTCTTTCTTTTGGTATAAGATAAGAATGTCTACAAAAGGCATCTAATAAATCTTATTATTTTTTAGGCCGATAAGTAATCTTAACAAAAACATGCTCCAATAAGCTTGACAACAATTTAAAACACATGTTGTCATAAAGTATTCAAGATTCTTATGGTTTTTATAAATAATATTTAGATTAGAAGCACCTTCTAGATAATAGCACCATTCTTGAAAAAAATCCATAATTGCAAGAAGTTTTTTATTATGAATCTTGTAGTTGATCTTTGCTACTAAAATTTTTTTCAAATGAAAAACTATTGAGTGAAGTTAATTATCAATTCTCATTTGTAACAGTACGATACTCAAAGTAAAATTTGATATATCTATTTCTATAAATAATGGACTAAAAATATTGACATGATATAAGATTGGTGCAAAAATAAAAGTTATTTATAAAGCTTAAAATTTTACTTCCGCTTCTTTATTCGATTAAATTTTGTCTTTACAAGTCAAATGTCTAAGTGGAATTACAACTTGAAAGAAGTCCTTGATGAAGATCCGATAGTAGTTGGTAAATTTCAAAAAATAGTAGACATCTCTTATCATTTTTGGGATCTTTCAATCCATAATATTTTAAATTTTCTTAGGATCCATTAAAAGTCCATCATTTGAAATGATGTATCCTAACAAGTCAACTTGATTAGTATAAAATATACACTTTTCTATCTTAGAATAGATTCTTGTATCTTTTTAATTTTGATGATACATGATAAACATAAAGTTCATATTTTTTTTATATTCTTAGAATAGATTAAGATGTTTTCTAGATAATAGATAATAAAGTCTTCTAAAAATTCTCAAAAAATATCACTCATTAGATGTTGGAAAGTTTTTGGTACATTTGTAAGTCCAAAAAGCATGATGTTATTATAATGGAATATGACTAATAAGTAAAAAGAATAAAGAATCTATTATATTATTAAAGATCTTACTTCAAATATTATACCATATTAGGTTAGAAAATAGATAATAGTCCAAAAGAAAGTAGAATTAAAAGCAAAGTAGGCTTCTATTTACTTTCTAAGGCATAAATAAAGTAAAACAAGGTAGATTAAAAAAATAAAAGATTTGAGCATCTTTAGGAAGAAGTTAAGAATTGATTTAAATAAATATTAAATCAAAAGGACAAAATTTTATTCCTATAAAAGATTGGTTATCAACTTAGATCAAAATCAGACCTTGAGGTACAAAATTAAGCATAGATGGTAAGTAAATATAGATAGAAACTTTATAAGAATAGTTTTCTAAAGTATATGCTATAATTTTGAACTTTATTCAATGGTTGAATTATAGATTATTGATTTTTAAGTAAGTTAAGGTCTTCAAAATTGGACTTTGAAAGGTAGTTCGAATTTCTAAGATTTTTAGAAATCTACTTATTGAATTGAAGTAAATTTTATATATAAGGATATTAGACTTAAATTTCTATAAATATTTAAAATTTGAAAATAATTGAATAATTTGAAAAGGAGATATTGGCACTAGAAGTTCAACATTCAGATTAGAGTAAGAGGCCGGCCAACACCAGAGTAGATTTTAGGATTTTACTTCTATTTAATAAGTGCAATTATCTTCAAATTTTGTATGCTTATTGCCAACTTAATTTTTGAAAAGTGTATATATTTTTAAGCAAGATCAATTATTCACTTGATAGATATTGAGATTCCAAACTGTGTTAGGATTACATTGAATTGATTAGGATTTGTCTAGGATTTGGTTTAAGATTAGGATATGATTAAGAATTTGATTTAGGATTTAGATTTTTTTAGAGTTTGATTTAGGATTTAGATTTTATGTAGGATTTGATTTAGGATTTAGGATTTGTCTAAGATTTGATTTAGGATTTAAGATTTGTCTTAGATTTGAATTAAGATTTAGGATTTATTTAGAGTTTGATTTAGAATTTGATTTAGGATTTAAGGTTTGTTTAGGATTTTATTGAAGTCCATTAGGATTTTAATTAGGATTAAATTAAAACTAGGTTGAAATTTATTTATGATATATTTGTAATTATTCTAATATTTTTGTTACGGACATAATCCTTAGTACCTTCTAGAAACAAGTTTCTAGAACCTTCTAGAAGCAAGTCTCTGGAACCTTCTAGAAGCTTCTTAGTTGATAGAAGATATTAAGGACATAGTCCTTAGAACCTTCTAGAGATAAGTTTCTAGAACCTTCTAGAAGCAAGTCTCTCAAACCTTCTAGAAGCTTCTTAGTTAGTAGAAGTTGCTTAAGAAGCTTCCTAAATAGGAGTATATATTGGAATCAAGGGTGAAGAGTTCTTCAGTCTCGACAACACATCTCTTGGAGCTCTAGCTCACCTCTCTGGTGTTGTTCTTGTATTCATCTGATTAATCTAGTTCTTGCCAGTTCTTCTTGAATTTCTTGGTAGATATCAAGTCTGTATTCTATGTCTGTGACAGTTTGTCGAGACTGAACTCACCTCAGATATCAAAGCTAGTTTCTTCTTTGTTAGAGTGTAGATTACCCCTCTGCTTGGAAGTGTATTAGTACTTTAGAGGTTGCGCATTACCTTCCTCTAAACTGATACTTCTTTTGTTACAATATTGGAGTCTTATTCTTCTTGGAGAGACAGGATTACCTCTTTTCTTGAAGCTCTTAAGGCATTTTAGAGGTTGCGGAGTACCCTCTTCTAAACCAATATCGTCTTCTTGTAGAATCATTTCTGACCATGGTCGGGAGCCAAGACATTAGTATGACGGAAAGTTCAAAGTCTAAGTTAGATGCTATCATGAATGCCCTTACTACGTTATCGAAAAGAATTGCAGAGATTGAAGGAGTCGTGGCAAGGCTTCATAATGATGGAGCATCTCGGATGGCACAATCTAGGTTGCACCAGCCTCAAACTTCTATACTTGGAGAAGCAACTTTGCCTCAGGTTCAACAAGCACCGCTGGTTCTACAACATAAGGAACCCCAAGTTAGTCTTCCGGACAAGTTCGATAGTGCATGTTCCAAGTTTCGAGGATTCGTCAACCAAATCAGGTTGATAACAGTTTTACAGCCCGAAATCTATCCAACGGAGGAGTCACGTGTTGGGCTTGTTGGAACCTTACTTACAGGACAAACTCTTTCATTGTTTGCTCCTTTGTTTGAGAAACGATCCTCCATACTAAACAACTTTGAAACCTTTTTGGAGGCATTTGCGGAAGCATTTGGTGAATACGACAAGGTTCGATGGACTACAACAAAGATCCGGTCACTACGACAAGAGATGCGTTCTACATCAGTCTATGCATCGGACTTCAGGCAATTAGCATGTGACATCAATTGAGACGAAGAAGCCTTGATGAGTCAATTCTATTGGGGTTTAAGGGACGATGTGAAGGATTTGCTGTTAACTCTTCCTGATCCGCAAACGCTCAATGAAGCTATTAGCCAAGCTGTGAAGTGTGATAACCGCCTATTCCAACGTCACCAAGACCAACGTTCAAGACAACATACGGTTCGCCACACCCCAAGAATGTCGGCAAGCAGCATGAATTCACATTCAGAGGTAGAAGACATGTAAATTGATGCGGTACGTGTCAAATCTCTTACTCTAGAAGAAAAAAGTGGCGTATGGAGGAAGGTCTATGCTTGCATTGCGGTGAAGAAGGCCACAAAGTTGCAAACTGCCCCAAGAAGCAAAATTGACGTATTATCAAGATTAGGGGCGTGTTTATTCAAGAAAACAAAGATGCCCAGCCACAATAGGAACCGTGCGGCTGAACAGTGAAATGTCGTAATAACAACCAGGTTCCTTTCTTTCCGCTCAACATGCCCTTTGTTTTACAATCCCTTTGCTGATTGGCCCTCAGAAACTGAGAACCGTAGCATTATTAGATTCAGGAGCATCTGCTTGTTTTTTAGACGAAGAATTTGCAAAGCGTCATAAGATCCCTTTAGTACAAAAATCCAAACCTGTTCACGTTGAGGTCATAGATGGACGACCTTTATTGTCTGGTAGTATCACCCATAAATCAGAACCTATAGAAGTGACATTTAAGGACCATAGTAGTCATATTATTTTCAATATTATTAGAACCTCATCAAATCCTTTTATTCTTGGTCTTTCCTGGTTAGAAAAGCATAATCCATCCATAGATTGGAAGTTGCGGAAGATGACCTTTCTCACAAAACCACCCAAGAGCAAGCCTAATAGAAAACCCCGAATAGAAAAATTCTTATTTATTGGAGCAAGAGCGTTTATAAGATCGTCCAAGGGAGGCACACAGTTTGTCATTTATGCAGCTTCAACTACCAAGGAGAAGATCTCGATAACAAGTATACCAGAGCAATATAAGGATTTTAAAGACGTGTTTCAAAAGAAAAATGCCGACATGCTACCGAAACACAGACCATATGATTGCGCCATAGACTTACAGGAAGGAGCACAACCGCCTTTTGGCCCAATCTACAATCTATCGCAGATGGAGTTGGCAGAGTTGCGGAAGTACATCGATGAGAATCTAGCCAAGAACTTCATCCGTCATTCAAAATCGTCAGCTGGAGCATCCATCTTATTTGTGAAGAACAAAGATGGCTCATTGCGGATGTGCATGGACTATCGAGGCCTCAAAAGGGTAACAAAGAAGAATCGTTACCCGTTATCCTTGATTTCTGGTCTCTCAGAATAACTTTGACGTGCAAGGATCTTTACAAAAATTGATCTAAGGGGAGCTTACAACCTCGTACGAATCAAGGAAGGAGATGAGTGGAAGACAGCGTTCTGTACAAGGTATGGCCATTTTGAATATAATGTCATACCCTTTGATCTTACCAATGCTCCAACGGTCTTTCAACATATGATGAATGATATTTTCCAAGAATACCTTGACGATTTTCTTGTCATCTATTTAGATGATATTTTGATATTCTCCAAAAATGAGGAAGAACATGAAAAACATGTTCGTTTGGTATTAGAGAAACTATGCAAGCGAGGACTATATGCCAAGTTAGAAAAGTATTTATTTCACCAAATAGAGATGGAATTTCTGGGGTTTGTTGCGACTACGGAAGGCTTGAAGATGGACCCCAAGAAGGTGGAAGCAATCATGTCCTAGAAGGTTTCGAAGATGGTTAGAGACATACAATGCTTTCTTGGTTTTGCTAACTTCTATCAGATCTTTATCAAGAATTACTCTCAAATTGCTGCTCCTCTCACATGGTTGACATGTAAGGATAAGCTGGAATGGAGACCTCTAGCAGAGAAGGCATTTCAAAATTTGAAGACCGCATTTACTACGGCTCCAATCTTGATACATCCAGACTTTACAAAGGCCTTCTATTTAGAAACTGATGCTTCGGATTTTGCTTTGGAAGTTGTACTTTCACAAATGGGAGAAGATAAGAAGCTCCATCTGGTTGCATTCTATTCTCGAAAGTTCTCTGCTGCTGAAATCAATTATGAGATCCACGATAAGGAACTTCTTGCTATAGTGGATTCTTTCCAAGAATGGCGACACTTTCTTGAAGGAGCTGCACATCCAGTGACCGTATACTCAGATCACAAGAATTTGGAGTATTTCATGTCGACTCGAGTTCTAAATCGACGTCAAGCTCGATGGAGTATGTTGCTATCTAGATTCGATTTTATTATCACTTATCGACGTAGAAAGCAGCAAGGACTATCTGATGCCTTATCGAGGAGATCGTATCTTGTACCAAAGGTTGGAGAAGCAGCGTTTGATCAACAATGTACAACATTTTTGAAGCTAGAGCAATTTTGGCTTTGCGCTACTATTATGCCAATTGATACTGACTTCCTGAATCAAGTACGTGTCGTAACCATTGAAGATTCAGTAGCCATTGATATTAAGCAGCGTGCCAATGACGACAAGTTCAAGGTGGAGGGAGATCTTTTATACTTTGAATAGCAGTTATATATCCCAAAAGGACCAGCATGACTCCGAGTTCTTCAATCTCGCCACGATTTTCCAGCTGCGGGACATTTTGGATTCAACAAGACCTTGGAACTTATTTCTCGAGATTTTTGGTGGCCCCAAATGTGGAAGCATGTGAAAGATTTTGTCCTCTCCTGTGACATCTGTTCAAGATCCAAGAATCCTCGGCATCACCTTTATGGACTCCTACAGCCATTGCCGATTCCACGTCGACCATGGTCTTCAATTTCCATGGACTTCATCACGGACCTGCCATCATCGAACTCATTTGACAGCATCTTTGTCGTGGTAGATCGGCTTACAAAAATGACATACTTTGTCCCTTGCAAGAAGACATCGTCCAATGAAGTCACAACAAGGCTCTTTCTTGATAATGTATATCGATATCATGGACTACCAGATGATATCGTATCAGATCGAGAAACTCAGTTCGTATCAAAGTTTTGGAAATCTCTCTTTGAAATACTGAAGGTGGATATCAAGCTTTCTTTGGCTTTTCATCCTCAAACTCACGGTCAAACGGAACGGGTGAACCAAGTCTTGGAACAATACTTACGATGGAGTATCAACTATCAGCAAGACAATTGGACCACATATCTGGCGCTAGCCGAGTTTGCATATAACAACACCTTCCATGCGTCGACTCAATACACACCATTCTTTTCCAACTATGGGTATCATCCAAAGCTTGATTTATTGAGTCCATCAATAAATAACAATCCAACAGCTCAAGGATTTACGAAACAACTATCAGAGCTTCAAAATAAGTTGAAGCTTCAATTACAATCCGCTCAAGAATCCTACAAGGCGTCTGCAGATAGATTTCAGAATCAAGCACCTACTTTCAAAATTGGAGATAAAGCATGGCTTCTTTGACGGAATATCAAGACCAAGCGACCATGTGATAAGTTGGACTATCAAAGATTAGGACTATTTATCATCCAAAAGCAAATCAATCCAGTGGCGTACCGTCTGGAATTACCGGCTTCTATGAAGGTACATCCAATCTTTCATGTTTCTTTGTTGGAGCCTTATCAAGAGTCATCTTTTCCTAAAAGAGTGCAATGTCCGCCACCTAGTATTGAGATCGAGAACCACGAGGAATACGAGGTTGAAAAGGTGTTGGATTCTCGACAAAGGTGGGGTAAGTTGGAGCATCTTGTTCATTGGTACGGCTACGACATTAATGAGCGAACGTGGGAGCTAGCTGAAAATCTCACCAATGCGCCGCAAAAGGTACAGGAGTTTCATCAACAACATCCTCATAAACCTAAGTTGGTTCAACAATAGCTTCTTTCTGAAGCTTGCTCACACAAGAATATAAGAAAGGGAGAGAGCACCACCAAAATTCGTAGTTGATGTAGTTATTTTCTCCAAGATAAAATAGAATTTTTTTAGTAGCCATAGTTTGGTCTTCTGATATGGATAGCCAAGAGATAGATACTATGCCAGTCAAATTATTTCAACCAACTAGTTCACGAAGGCGACCCCGTGATGAAGAATCACCTGCACCAGGACGACGATGAAGATACCAAGTAACTGATCACTGGTGATTGTATTTGAGTCCGAGCCTACTTACGATGGTCAGCCAGAAGGCATATTTGCAGGACAATTTTACAATGAAGACACGGAAGTTCATGCTTGGTCAGAAGTTGAAGGAGTGGGCCACTACCGTTGGCTTCAAGGGCCGATGAACCACTTACCTTGTGAACAACAGTTGGAGTTCATAGCAGACATTATGCTACAGATCTTCATTCTCTTGCGTTGGTACTGATTGACAACAACATTGCTTCTCAGAGACCTCGAAGCTAAAGGAGGGGGTGATGTTAGGGACATAGTCCTTAGAACCTTCTAGAGACAAGTTTCTAAAACCTTCTAGAGACAAGCTTCTAGAATCTTCTAGAAGCAAGTCTCTGAAATCTTCTAGAAGCTTCTTAGTTGATAGAAGATGTTAGGAACATAGTCCTTAGAACCTTCTAGAGATAAGTTTTTTAGAACCTTCTAGAAGCAAGTCTCTGGAACCTTCTAGAAGCTTTTTAGTTGATAGAAGTTGCTTGAGAAGCTTCCTAAATAGGAGTATATATTGGGATCGAGGCTGAAGAGTTCTTTAGTCTTGACAACACATCTCTTAGAGCTCTAGCTCACCTCTCTGGTGTTGTTCTTGTATTCATTTGATTAATCTAGTTCTTGCCAGTTCTTCTTGAACTTCTTGGTACATATCAAGTCTGTATTCTGTGTCCGTGATAATTTCTAAAACCTGCTAGAAGCAAGTCTTTGGAACCTTTTAGAAGCTCTCTAGTTGGTAGAAGTTGCTTGAGAAGCTTCCTAAATAGGAGTATATATTGGAATCGAGGCTGAAGAGTTCTTCAGTCTCGACAACACATCTCTTGGAGCTCTAGCTCACATCTTTGGTATTGTTCTCATCTGATTAATCTTGTTCTTGACAGTTCGTCTTGAACTTCTTATTAAATCTCCAGTCTGTATTTCTGTGTCCGTGACAGTTTGTCGAGACTGCACTCACCTCACATATCAGAGCTAGTTTCTTCTTTGTTAGAGTGTGGATTATCCCTCTGCTTGGAAATGTACTAGCATTTTAGAGGTTGCAGATTATCCTCCTTTAAACTGATACTTCTTTCATTACAATATTGGAATCTTATTCTTCTTGGAGAGAATGGACTATCTCTTTATTTGAATCTCTTAAGGCATTTTAGAGGTTGCGGAGTACCCTCCTCTAAACCAATATTGTCTTTTTGTAGAGTCATTTCTGTCTTTCTCTTAGAATGGTCGGGAGCCAAGACATTAGTATGACGAAAAGTTTGGAGTCCAAGTTGGATGCTATCCTGAATGCCCTTACTACGTTATCGCAAAGAACTGCAGAGATTGAAGGAGTCGTGGTAAGGCTTCATAATGATGGAGCATCTCGGATGGCACAATCTAGGTTGCACCAGCCTCAAACTTTTGCACTTAGAGAAGCAACTTTGCCTCAAGTTTGACAAGCACCGCTGGTTCTATAACATAAGGAGCCCCAAGTTAGCCTTCCGGACAAGTTCGATGGTACGCGTTCTAAGTTTCGAGGATTCATCAACCAAATCAGGTTGATAACAGTTTTACAGCCCGAATACTATCCAACAGAGGAGTCACGTGTTGGGCTTGTTGGAACCTTACTTACAGGACAAACTCTTTCATTGTTTGCTCCTTTGTTTGAGAAACGATCGTCCATACTAAACAACTTTGAAACCTTTTTGGAGGCATTTGCGAAAGCATTTGGTAAATACGATAAGGTTCAATGGGCTACAACAAAGATCCGGTCACTACGACAAGAGATGCGTTCTACATCAGTCTATGCATCAAACTTTAGGCAATTAGCATGCGACATCAATTAGGACGAAGAAGCCTTGATGAGTCAATTCTATTGGGGTTTAAGAGACAATGTGAAGGATTTGTTGTTAACTCTTCCTAATCCACAAATGCTTAACGAAGCTATTAGCCAAGCTGTAAAGTACGATAACCGCCTATTTCAATGCCGCCAAGATCAATGTTCAAGACAACATACGGTTTGCCACGCTCCAACTATGTCGGCAAGCAGCGTGAATTCACATTCAGAGGTAGAAGACATGCAAATTGATGCGGTACGTGTCAAATCTCTTACTCTAGAAGAAAAAAGTGGCGTATGGAGGAAGGTTTATGCTTGTATTGCGGTGAAGAAGGCCACAAAGTTGGAAACTGTTCCAAGAAGCAAAATTGACGTATTATCAAGACTAGGGGCATGTTTATTCAAGAAAACGAGGATGCCCAGCCACAATAGGAACCGTGCGACTGGACAATGAATATCGCAATAATAACCAAGTTCCTTTCTTTTCGCTCAACCAGCCCTTTGTTTTACAATCCCTTTGCTTATTGGCCCTCAAAAACTGAGAACCTTAGCATTATTAGATTCAAGAGCATCTGCTTATTTTTTAGACGAAGAATTTGTGAAGCATCATAAAATCCCTTTAGTACAAAAATCTAAACCTGTTCACATTGAGGTCATAGATGGACGACCTTTATTGTCTAGTAGTGTCACCCATGAATCAAAACCTATAGAAGTGACGTTTAAGGACCATAGTAGTCATATTATTTTCAATATTACTACAATCCCATCAAATCCTATTATTCTTGGTCTTTCTTGGTTGGAAAAGCATAATCCATCCATAGATTGGAAGTTACAAAAGATGACCTTTCCCACAAAACCACCCAAGAGCAAGCCTAATAGAAAACCTCGAATAAAAAAATCTTTATTTATTAGAACAAAAGTATTTATAAGATCGTGTAAGGAAGGCACACCGTTTGTCATTTATGCGGCTCCAACTACCAAGGAGAAGATCTCGATAACAAGTATACCGGAGCAATATAAGGATTTTAAAGTCATATTTCAAAAGAAAAATGCCGACATGCTACTGGAAAACAGACCATATGATTGCGCCATAGACTTACAAGAAGGAGCACAACCATCTTTTGGCCCAATCTACAATCTATCACAGACGGAATTGGCGGAGTTGTGGAAGTACATCGATGAGAATGTAGCCAAGAACTTCATCCGTCATTCAAAATCGTCAACTGGAGCACCTATCTTATTTGTGAAGAAGAAAGATGGCTCATTGCGAATGTATGTGGATTATCGAGGCCTCAACAAGGTAACAAAGAAGAATCATTATCCGTTACCTTTAATTTCTGGTCTCTTAGAACAACTTGGATGTGTAAGGATTTTTACAAAAATTGATCTAAGGGGAGCTTACAATCTCGTACGAATCAAGGAAGGAGATGAGTGGAACACAACGTTCCGTACAAGGTATGGCCATTTTGAGTATAATGTCATGCCCTTTGGTCTTACCAATACTCCAGTGGTCTTTCAACATATGATAAATGACATTTTTCGAGAGTACCTTGATGATTTTCTTATCATTTATTTGGATGATATTCTGATATTCTCCAAAAATGTGGAAGAGCATGAAAAGTATGTTCGTTTGATCTTGAAGAAACTATGCGAGTGAGGATTATATGCCAAGTTAAAAAAGTGTTTATTTCATCAAATAGAGATGGAGTTTTTGGAGTTCGTTGCGACTACGGAAGGCTTGAAGATGGATCCCAAGAAGGTGGAAGCAATCGTGTCCTGGGAGGTTCCGAAGACGGTGAGAGACGTACAATGCTTTCTTAACTTTATCAACTTCTATCAGATCTTCATCAAGAATTACTCTCAACTTGCTGCTCTTTTCACTGGATTGACATGCAAGGATAAGCTAGAATGGGAACCTCTAGTAGAGAAGGTGTTTCAAGCCCGGAAGACTGCATTTACTACGGCTCCAATCTTCGTACATCCAGACTTTACAAAGGTCTTTTATTTAGAAATTGATGCTTTGGATTTTGCTTTAGGAGTTGTACTTTCACAAATGATAGAAGACAAGAAGTTCCATCTGGTTGCATTCTATTCTCGAAAGTTCTCTGTTGTTGAAATCAATTATGAGATTCACAATAAGGGACTTCTTATTATAGTGGATTCTTTCTAAGAATGGCATCATTTTTTTGAAGGAGTTGCACATCTAGTGGCCGTATATACAGATTACAAGAATTTGGAGTATTTCATGTCGGCTCGAGTTCTAAATCAACGTTGTCTTGTTACGTGCTTTCCTGTTCGAGAACGCGCCGGGCGTCTGGTTATAGAAGGTAGTATGGAGATTCGCCAATAGTCAAGCAGTCTATCAGTTTTTGATTACTAGAATATAAACGACTGTAAGAATACACCGTAAATCTAAACGGATGCCCTTCGACTGCTCGTCGAAGTCCTTTTTGCCCCAACCGGTAAGTCTCTAGACGTTACAGAGAACCCCGAACAACCCAAACTGTTAATCTTCGATACCGCTTTGTACTCATGATCTTGTATCCACTGACTGTCTCGTTAGATTAATCCAACAAATTTCATTCACTCCGCATACTCAATCCTATACACACCCTTTAAATTCTCCAATCACAGACGTAACTCCGATTTTACAAAACAGTCAAGAGTGATCACACCCACTTCATTAAAAATCCCGATTCACCATTACAACACTGACTTCAGCAATGATTGCCTCAGTCTTCCCAAAACCCTATGAAGAAGAAAAATCCAATTCTCTATCTTTTCTTCCCCGACCCCGAAGCATGAAGCTAGCTCTCCTATCTTCAAAAACTCCCCATAGAAAAAACCCCCCCAAAACTTATTCTGCCACTAACCTTATCCTCTGAATTTCTTCAATCTTTTGTCTTGGATCCGAAATTGGCTCCCGCCGTCAGAGCTTAGATCCAAAATTGGCTCTCGCCATCAAGGCTTAGATCCAAAATTGGCTCTCTCCATCAAGGCTTAGATCCAAAATTGGCTCTCGCCGTCAGAGCTTTCTCCTCCGTTTTTACCTTTAAGAAATCCATTTACCGAAAACAATGTTCCTTGAAACAGCACAGAGAACAAGACAGCCTGAAACAGAATCGAAACCCAGTAATCGGGACCACATCGAGTCGCCCGACCTATTCAGGTCTCATATTGGATAAGAATCCAGTAGTAAGACCCGGATTTTCCCGTAATTAGACTGCATTGGGTTGCCCGACCAATTCAGGTCTCATATTGAGTAAGATGCCCGTAGTAACCTAGATGTTCGCGTAATTGGGTCAAATTGGTCCTTCCCGTCAGATTGGTTGAGGCCCGTACTAAGACCTGGATTTTCCCGTAATTAGACTGCATTGTGTTGCCCGGCCAATTCAGGTCTCATATTGACTAAAAAGACCCGGATTGGATTCTTGAAATTGGATCCAATTGGCTCTTCGAACCAGGCTCATCCGTCGTATGAATTGGTCCTTTTCTTTTTTGCTGACTCCCGTAATTGGAATCGAATGGAGCATTTCAGTATGCCTCGGCTCACTGTAACGGGGTGACTGAACCTGGCCACTCAGTATTTGTATTGGAGTTGGTCGTTGCTCTCAATATTCGAGATAACTGAATATTAATAAAAGTCCCTTTTCTTTATATTTTCATGGTATACTCGTATTACAACATGACATCCACCTCCTCTGAACCTGTACATCCTCCGGTATGCACCAATTTATCCAATTGCTGTTTGATTAAGAATATATCCTCTACGACTTTGTCTAATTCGTCTTCGTCACCTTCATTATCCAAATCACTTTCAATCGCTTGCTGCGGAATCTCTATACCTTCATTAAGGTCTTCCATATTCATCTCTGCATGTCTTCGTTTAAATATTTTTACTCGCTTCCCTGCAATTGGTATTTTCAATTTTATACCATCTAACTCCCGTAATGAGTGAGTCGCATTATCATGAATAGTTGTTACTACATATGGTCCAAACCAACGTTTTGAAAATTTCCGCAAAGTACTATGTTGATTATCCAGACTATTATCATAAATAAATACCCAGTCACCTTCCTCGATTTTTTTTGGTCTCAATCGATGTTGCTTATCGAATCGCGCCTTTTCTTATAACCTTGCTCTTTTTAACCTTTCCAATGCTATCTGGACATCTTCCGTTCTTTGCTCCAATTGTCGAATCCTAATAGCTAGAAGTTCTTCTCTTATCAATCCATCTTCCCATGGTAGCATACTCCAAGTAAGTACCTTTTTTTCAATCGGCATAATTGGTTTTCGACCTGTCATAAGTTCTACTCGCATATATCCTGTCACCGAACTATGTGTTGTTCGATTAGTCCATAATGTAAATGACAAAAGCCGTGGCCACTCTTTAACTTTCCCATTACAAGCTTTAACTAATGCTTTCACAATCGGTGGGTGACCGCGTTCGCTTTTTGCATTCCCTTCTGGATTATAAGCAATAGTCAGTGATAGTTTAACTCCACATCTTTCAAAGAACTTACGAGCTTCTTGTACATTTAATTCTCCACGATCTGCAGTGATTTTTCCTACGCATCCGTAGCGGCAAATGATATCTTCAAGCAAAAACCTACAAATCCCCTCTGTAGATTTTGTCCTCAATGCTCTTCTTTCTACTTGATTTGATAAATCTTCGCGAGCTAAAATCAAATATTTCATCTACCATAACCCAACCGGCATAATAACCAAATCAACAACCCATTTAAAATGAATAGCCAGAGGATACGTAGGATGAAGACCATCTTGATGTCGGATATTAGAAAACGATTGACGGATTTCACATGACTCTACAAATGAGAGCACATCTCGATACATATTTTTCCACCAATATCGTTCTTTGAGTTTAGCAAAAGTAGCCTAGATTCCTCTATGCCCTGCCCATAAACTATCATGAAACTCCTTTAATAATTTTAGTCTATCTTTCTTTTTGCCTATCACTCGTTGTGGCATCCCAATTCCTTTCTTCGGTCTCTTCCATAAGAATCCATCTCGAAGTAAAAATCCATATGTTTTTTTTCTTATTTGTTTGAATTTTTCTGTAGACCAATTTCCCTGCTTAGTCAAGGTATTTAAGTAATGACCAATATCCAATAATTCTCTTTCATAAGTTTCTTCAAGAAATAGCTTGTCTTCTCTGTTGAAATTTGATATTGAATAGAATTTCAATCCGACGTCATCAATGTCTTCAACCATTTCAACCTCCCTCTCGTATCTTGCTTGAGAGAGCATGTCTACTACTAAATTGTCTTTCCCAGTAATATGCTTAAATTCTAGATTTAGTGACTTAATATAAGCAATCCATCTCAACATTGCTATATGTGGCGTTGAACAGTTAATAATTATTCCAAGCAATGGCAAGCAATCTGTTTCAATTACTACTACTGCCCCAATCAAATAATCCCTTTCAGCTTTCATAGCCGAAACGACCCTCCAAAGTTTTCTTTTGACTTGTGAATATGCACGCTGACGAATACTAAAAACTTTAGCCCCAAATCAAACTGCAAATCTATTCCCACTTGAATCATCTTGACCCACAGCCCATCCAATGGCAATTGGACTAGTGTCCACAGTAAGAATCACTGGTCTATTGCACTTATAATCAACCTTCCTCAATATTGGAGGTGACATCAATAATTTCTTCAATCTTTGCATTGCCTGAATATGCCTTTTTTTCCATTTAAATCGGTAACCCTTGCGTAACAGTTCATATAATGGATCCGTTATGTGAGCAAAATGAAGGATCCAGATTTGATAAAATACACATGCACCCAAAAACTTGCAAACCTCTATTAAAGAATCACAATCTTCTTTCATCCTTCCAATTGCATCAACTTTAGTCGGATCTGGTTTTCTTTCGTAAGATCCACATAAATGTCCAACAATTACAACCTCTCGTACTCCAAATACGGACTTCATACCCGATAATGTAAGATGAACTTCTCCAAGCCGAGTTAAAATCTTTTCACAATCTTGTATATGATCAATAACATATTTGCGACACCCCCTCGTATCTAAAGTATCATCCTTGTCTCCTTCTCTGCACCCTTTTATAAGAACATCATCCAAAAAAGGCATAGTCTTTTTCGGAATAAAATCTCTCAATACCTTATTCATCCCATTCATCATATGCGCAACTGAGTTGGTCGCGCCTTGAGGAAGAGTGCACATTCTAACCAATCCAAGAAGTATCCTCATTGTTGTCATATCTCTACTTCCTTCGGCAAGTTGAAATTGATCATAACCTGAATACAAATCACCCATTGAATAGATCGCCCTTCCAGCAAACGCCTCAGCAAATTCATCCACAATAGGTCCAATTCCTGCATTCCTGACAGTTACAACATTCACCGGCTGCATATCTTGAATAAACCGCAGTGACCCATTCTTCTTAGGTACCGTAAACCATCGACTAGAATACGGCGCAAATGAAGGTTCTAATATTTTCATCTTTATCTTTTCTTTCAATAGTTCCACCAATTTAGGTAAATGTGCCCTCGGTACTGGAATCGGTCTTAGATTCCAAGGTACATGCGGTACAGTGAAGATAACCATAGGTGTTATAATATTTGGATCCACACACCCAATTTCATGAGATTTGAAGGCAAACGATCTACCTTGTTTAGCCAACATCTTTTTGAAGCAAGTAATTTCCTCTAATAATAAAGAACCATCAGAACCAATCTTCAATTCTTCAAAAGTTTGTTTAGTAAACTGATGTCCAATACTCATTGGATCTCTTAAACTTGCTTCTTTTGATGCTTTTCCCATTTGTTCTTTAGAATCTTCTGGTAATGGTCCGACAACATGCTTTACCTTCTTATCTGCCATTTTATATCTCGTCTCTACAGTGACTTCTTGTGCTTGAAAAGATTCAAGTATGGTATAAACCTCTCTTGAATGAATCTCAACAATCTTATCATTATGTCCTAACCCAATAGATGTAATCAATTCCAATGAATCTTCCAATCCATTTTCTTCATAAACACCTAAAATCCTCTCATCATCTTGCAATGTACCTAACTTGTGTAATTCTCCTTCAATATTATATAATCTTTTCTTTCTTTTCTTTTAAAATCATGAACTTTCTTATACATAATATTTCCATTCTCCAATATACCAATAAAACTCGCATCAAAGGCACATTCATCTCGCGAGAGTACCTCCTCTTTTGTACCTCCATAATCTCGCTTTACAGTGGTACCTCCCCAAAATCCTTAAATCCTTCAACAATCTTTCGCAATGGTTTCTTCCTCAACCTATCTCAATTCCGTTCATGGTTAGGAGGTACTGTTAGAAATTGTACAGCTTTCCTCCCATCTTCGCTCCGTACCCTTGCATAAGCAGAACCATCGTCAAGTAATTTTGTTTCCATCCGTGTTGCCGTAATATAAGGTTGTCCTAAAATCAACGGATAAGACGTTGTATCTTGAACAAAGAAATGTTGCTCCGTCGCAACATCCCCAATCCGAATTTTGACATCTGGACAAGCTCCATATAATTCGCCCCGTGTGTTATTAGCCGCTCGAATTACCCATCCATGTTCCATATCAATTGGCCATTTTTGCTTCTTATAAAGATCTTTAGACATGAGATTTATTTCAGAACCATGGTCGACTAAAGCAACTATTGGTTCTTCTATATCTCCTACTTTCACCAATACCTCAGTAGTTGCCCTTGCCCAATGCTTTCGAGTATAATGGCTCAAAGTTTCTATTTCCTTGTCACTAGAATCTTCGAAATGTACTCGTTGATTATACCCATTCCTTTGATTTGTTGGTTGCTTGTAACCAATATTAACCTCTTCTTCATCTCTATATGTTCTTGCATCAATAGCATGACTCATTCCAGTTTCGCCCATTAATTGCAACTTTCGCTTAATGCTGTCAATGATAACATCATGAAATTCCTTCTTTGCAATTCTCAAAACTTCTTTCAATGTGAACTCCACCTTAGCATTTAATATACGTTCTTCCAACACCCCTTTCAAATCTGTTGCCGCTTCAATGTCAGAAAGTAGCTTATAAGCAATCAATTTGCACTTATCTTTTGTCTCCTTTGTTTTTTCTCCAAATGATGCTGAGGTATCCTTTATAGGCAATTCTTGTGAAGCTGCCTTTCGAGCCTTGTCTCCTCGAGTTTGCCTCTTAGAAGAATTTCCTTCTCTAGTATCATCAAAATTTCCTCGTCTTTTTTCTTCCATCAAAGCTTCATGTTGGCTCTTAGTAATATATGCATGAACTGAAAGAGACTCAACAGGATCCTCTCAACCTGTTCTACCTCGTATTGTAGCTGCAGTCCTCCATAACGCTTCTCGAGGTAATTTCCCTTCTTGCATTGTAGCAACGGCAGAAGCCCAAAACTCACTAGTTTTCGTACTTCCACCAATTTCATCATCTACTCTAGCACCATAACTTGCACTTTCTTGTGCTGCTGTTTCATGCTCTTTTAGATAATCTTGAACCAATGCTCTCATTCCACCCTTGCCAAAATTGGTTTGAAAAAGATCCTCTCTATTTTTCAATACTATCTTTCCATCTTTCCAGCAAATAATTCCCTGCCATATCATATTATTAAATTCATTGCAATCTTTTCTAGTGTGTGAAGCATCATCACACCAAATGCATCTTTGTACATATCCTTGTTTTGAAACATTTTTCAAATTGTTTATAGAAGTATTCTCTTCAAGTCTTGCCAATTTGATTTAAAGATCTCGCATTCCTCGTATAATTTCTTCCATCCCCATATCTGCTTTCTTTCATAAGGATGTCGAAGGTTGAACTGTAGGCATTGTTGGTGGTGTTGTATGTATTGGAGCTTTGGGTGCTTGTACTGTTTTCGGAATATTGCTTCTATCCTTCCTCCTTTCTCTTTTTGTAAGTAAGTCCACCGCATCTTCAACGTTCTTCCACTTCGTTGTCAATCCTTCATCTTCTTCTTTGTCTTCAAGAAGAAGTTCTAATTTTCCTTGCAATTCTCCATCAGCACCTTGAAGAAATAGATCAACTTTGTTCGGCTCCAATGTCAATTTTTCTACCTTCGATAATTGAGAGTACTACCTCTCAAATTCCCTTAGTAGCTCTGTTGCTTGCAAATTCTTATTGGGCCATTCAATCCATTCCAGAAACAGCTTCTTAGTAACGCGATCAACATCTTCCAAGAAATTTTCGGCTTTAAATGCATGTAAAAAATCCTCCCATGAATTCCCACAACGATCCGTAATCGATGTAATGTGGTCCCTTATCTCCGGTATCGTGGCAAGTCCAAATAGTGCAACCATTTTCTTCTCAAAAACCCGATTTAATTCCATTTCACAAAAATAACATCTTAAATACCTTGAAATATTCCTCCCATCAAATTGATCAATTTTATTGACCACTGCTTGCAATGCTTTGGTTGCCAAAGCTTCCTTTCGATCATTGCTTTGCTGTTGCTGCATTGACAATGAGAAGGCTTGAAACATACTAGGAATAGACGGATCCATGTGCACACCTTGTCCTTTAGAAGACTCCCCACCAGAAACTCCTCCCAAAAATCCTTCAAAATTTTTATTTTCGTTGTCCATAAAATAAAGATAAAATCAAACAAAATCCAATACCTTCCACCTCAAGCTTTCACGTTGGGTTCACCACTTTTTATCGTATTACGTGCTTTCCTACTCGAGAACGCGCCTGGCGTCTGGTTGTAGAAGGTAGTATGGAGATTCGCCAATAGTCAAGCAGTCTATCAATTTTTGACTACTAGAATATAAACGACTGTAAGAATATACCATAAATCTATACGGATGCCCTTCGACTGCTTGTCGAAGTCCTTTTTGCCCCAACAGATAAGTCTCTAGACGTTACAGAGAACCCCGAACAACCCAAACTGTTAATCTTCGATACCGCTTTGTACTCACGATCTTGTATCCACTGACTGTCTCGTTAGATTAACCCAACAAATTTCATTCACTCCGCATACTCAATCCTATACACACCCTTTTAATTCTCCAATCACAGACGTAACTCCGATTTCATAAAACAGTCAAGAGTGATCACACTCACTTCATTAAAAATCCCGATTCACCATTATAACACTGACTTCAGCAATGATTGCCTCAGTCTTCCCAAAACCCTATGAAGAAGAAAAATCCAATTCTCTATCTTTTCTTCCCCGACCCCGAAGCATGAAGCTAGCTCTCCTATCTTCAAAAACTCTCCATAGAAAAAACCCCCCCAAAACTTATTCTGCCCCTAACCTTATCCTTTGAATTTCTTCAATCTTCTGTCTTGGATCCAAAATTGGCTCCCGCTGTCAGAGCTTAGATCCGAAATTGGCTCTTGCCATCAAGGCTTAGATCCAAAATTGGCTCTCTCCATCAAGGCTTAGATCCAAAATTGGCTCTCGCCGTCAGAGCTTTCTCCTCCATTTTTACCTTTAAGAAATCCATTTACCAAAAACAACGTTCCCTGAAACGGCACAGAGAATAGGACAGCCTGAAACAGAATCGAAACCCAATAATCGGGACCACATCGAGTCGCCCGACCAATTCAGGTCTCATATTGGATAAGAATCCAGTAGTAAGACCCGGATTTTCTCGTAATTAGACTGCATTGGGTTGCCCGACCAATTCAGGTCTCATATTGAGTAAGATGCCCGTAGTAACCTAGATGTTTGCGTAATTGGGTCAAATTGGTCCTTCCCGTCAGACTGGCTGAGGCCCGTACTAAGACCTGGATTTTCCCGTAATTAGACTGCATTGTGTTGCTCGGCCAATTCAGGTCTCATATTGACTAAAAAGACCCGGATTGGATTCTTGAAATTGGATCCAATTGGCTCTTCGAACCAAGCTCACCCGTCGTGTGAATTGGTCCTTTTCTTTTTTGCTGACTCCCGTAATTGGAATCGAATGGAGCATTTCAGTATGCCTCGGCTCACTGTAACGGGGTGACTGAACCTGGCCACTCAGTATTTGCATTGAAGTTGGTCGTTGCTCTCAATATTCGAGGTAATTGAATATTAATAAAAGTCCCTTTTCTTTATATTTTCACGGTATACTCGTGTTACAACACGACAACGTCAAGCTTGATGGAGTATGTTGCTATTTTGGTTTGATTTTGTTATCTCTTATCGACCAGAAAAGTAGCTAGGACTATCTGATGTATTATCGAGGAGATCGTATCTTGTACCAAAGTTTGGAGAAGCAGCGTTTGATCAACAATGTACCACATTGTTGAAGCTAGAGCAATTTTGGCTTTGCAATACTATTATGCCAATTGATGCTGACTTCCTGAATCAGGTACGTACCATGACCATTGAAGATTCAGTAGCCATTGATATTAAGTAGCATGCCAATGACGACAAGTTCAAGGTGGAGGGAGATCTTTTATATTTGGAAGAGCGGTGTCGTATTACATGTTGTCTTGTTCGGGAATACACTGGGTATCTGGCTGTGGAAGGTATAGTTGTTTTTGCAAATAACAAAGAAACCCTAATAGATTTTATCCATGTATGAAGAATATAATTGAAATATCAATTTCCAAGTATTTAAAAACACTCCTCATAGTCATTTTAACCATACAATATTCCAATTGCTTTATTTTTTTTATAATTAAGTTATTTTTGTTTTTCTTAACAAGCCCTAACCCTAGCCAGTGAGCTTTGACAAGCTGTAACTTTTGATTCAACCGTCCACTTAGTGTGAAATTTTGCACCCAAATACCAGTATAAGCCTTCTATATGGTCAAAAAATTTCAGCCCAATCCAACTTACAGATTGCAAGAAAACGCCCAAAAAACCGCACTGATGACACTCGGCCGCAATCTTGAAATTTGATGTAGAAACTCTAGAAGTGATTTCTCCTTTGTCAACCGTTAACTCCAGCTCAAAATTGAATAGCTGCTTGATCTCCAAATCTTCTATTATTAAGCCAAAAATTACATCGATCCAACTAGTAGATCTTCAGATATCACAGAAACCCTATCCAACCCTAGACTGCCAACTTCCGACAATCCTTTGTACTAAAATCCAGATATCTCTTGGTTGCATCGTTAGATTAACACAAATTTTTGCATATAGTTAGCACACCCAACTATCCAGACAATACCAAATTTTGACCCATAGATGCTACACGACTTGCACAAACCGATTGAGAATGCAAACCATCAATGTTTTATATAAAATCCGAAACACCAAAATAAACACTGACTTTGAGCAGCGATTGCTCTCCCCTCACAAACCCTAATGAAACCAAATTAGTGACCTTGAAAAGAGCTTGAAGCTAGCTCTTCGATCCAAAAAACCCCCGATCTGAAAAAACCCCCCTTCATTTCTTAACCTTCCTCCCCTTTAACCCTAATTCTCCCCTCTTTCAAACCCTAGCCTTTGAATTTCTTCAATCATCCGTCTTGGATCCGAAATTGGTTCCTTCCGTCTTGGATCCAGAATTGGCTCCTTTTGTCTTGGATCTAGAATTGGCTCCTTTTGTCTTAGATCCGAAATTGGCTCCGTCGTTAGAGCTTTCTCCTCCGTTTTTACCTTTAGGAGATCCTTTTACCGAAAGGACGTTCCCGGAACGGCACAAAGGACAAAACAGCCTGAAACGGAATCGAGACCCCCGTAATCGGGACCACATTGAGTCGCCCGACCAATTCAAGTCTCATATTGGCTAAGAGGCCCGTAGCAAGACCTGGATGTTCCCGTAGTTAGACCGCATTGGGTTGCCCGACCAATTCAGGTCTCATATTGGGTAAGAGGACCTGGATTGGATGTCTTGAAATTGGATCCAATTGGCTCTTCGAACCAGGCTTACCCATCGTTGAATTGGTCCTTTTTCTTCCTGCTGACTCTCATTATTGGAATCGAATGGAGCATTTCAGTAAGCCCCAGCTGACTGTAACGGGGTGATTGAACCTAGCCTCTCAGTATTTGCACTAGAATTGATCATTGCTCCCAATATTTGAGGTAATTGAACATTAATAAAATTCCTCTTTCTTTATATTTTCATAGTATACTCGTGTTACAACAAGACAGCGGTTATATATCCCAAAAGAACCAGCACGACCCCGAATTCTTCAATCTCGCCACGATTTTCCAACTGCGGGACATTTTGGATTCAACAAGACCTTGGAACTTATTTCTCAAGATTTTTGGTGGCCCCAAATGTAGAAGGATGTGAAAGATTTTGTCCTCTCTTACGACATCTATTCAAGATCCAAGAATCCTCGGTATCGTCCTTATGGACTCCTATAGCCATTGTCGATTCCACGTCGACCATGGTCTTCAATTTCCATGGACTTCATCACGGACCTACCTTTATCAAATTCATTTGACAACATCTTTGTCATGGTAGATCGGCTTACAAAAATGGCGCACTTTGTCCCTTGCAAGAAGACATCGTCCAGTGAAGTCACAGCAAGGCTCTTTCTCGATAATGTGTATCGATATCATGGACTATCAGATGATATCATATCAGATCAAGGAACCCAGTTTGTATCAAAGTTTTGGAGATCTCTCTTTGAGATATCGAAGGTGGATATCAAGCTTTCTTCGGCTTGTCATCCTCAAACTGACGGCCAAATGGAATAAGTGAACCAAGTCTTGGAACAATACTTACAATGCAGCATCAACTATCAGCAAGACGATTAGTCCACATATCTGTCGCTAACCAAGTTTGTATATAACAACACCCTCCATGCATCGACTTAATACACACCATTCTTTTCCAACTATAGGTATCATCCAAAGCTTGATTTATTGAGTCCGCCAACAAATAACAATCCAGTAGCTGAAGGATTTGTGAAACAACTATCAGAGCTTCAAAATGCGTTGAAGCTTCAATTACAATCCGCTCAAGAATCCTACAAGGCATCTGTAGATAGATTTCGAAATCAAGCATCTACTTTCAAAATTGGAGATAAAGCATGGCTTCTTTGACGGAATATCAAGACTAAGCGACCATGTGATAAGTTAGACTATCAAAGATTGGGACCATTTATCATCCAGAAGCAAATCAATCCAGTGGCGTACCTTTTGGAATTACTGGCTTCTATGAAGGTACATCCAATCTTTCATGTTTCTCTGTTAGAGCCTTATCGAGAGTCGTCTTTTCCTCAAAGAGTACAATGTCTGCCACCTAGTATTGAGATCGAAAACCACGAGGAATACGAGGTTGAAAAGGTGCTAGATTCACGGTGAAGGTGGGACAAGTTGGAGTATCTTGTTCATTGGTGCAGCTACGACATTAATGAGCGAATGTAGGAGCCAGCTAAAAATCTTGCCAATGTGCCACAAAAGATAGAAGTATTTCATCAACAACATCCTCATAAACCTAAGCGGTTTCGACGATAGCTTCCTTTTGAAGCTTGCTCACCCAAGAATATAAGAAAGAGGGAGAGTACCACCAAAATTCGTAGTTGATGTAGTTATTTTCTCCTAGATAAAATAGAATTTTTTTAGTAGCCATAGTTTGGTCTTTTGATATGGATAGCCAAGAGATAGATACTATGCTAGTCAGATTATCTCAACCGATTAGCTCACGAAGGTGACCCCAAGATAAAGAACCACCTAGACCACGACGACGACGGAGGATACCGAGTAACCAATCACTAGTGATTGTATTTGAGTCTGAGCCTGCTTACGATGGTCAGCCAGAAGGCGTGTTTACAGGACAATTTCATAATAAGGACACGAAAATTTATGCTTGGTCAGAAGTTGAAGGAGTGGGCCACTACCATTAGCTTGAAGGGCCGATGAACCACTTGCCTCGTGAACAACATTTGAAATTCATGGCAAACATTATGCGACAGATCTTCATTTTTTTGGGTTGATACTGATTAACAACATTGCTTCTCAGAGACCTTGAAGCTAAAGGAGGGAGTGATATTAAGGACATAATCCTTAGAACCTTCTAGAGACAAGTTTCTAAAACCTTCTAGAGACAAGTTTCTAAAACCTTCTAGAGACAAGTTTTTAGAACCTTCTAGAAGCAAGTCTCTGGAACCTTCTAGAAGCTTCTTAGTTGATAGAAGATATTAAGAACATAGTCCTTAAAACCTTCTAGAGATAAGTGTCTAGAACCTTCTAGAAGTAAATCTCTAGAACCTTCTAGAAGCTTCCTAGTTGGTAGAAGTTACTTGAGAAGCTTCCTAAATAGAAGTATATATTAGAATCAAGGCTGAAAAGTTCTTCAGCCTCGACAACACATCTCTTGGAACTCTAGCTCACCTCTCTGGTGTTGTTTTCATCTGATTAATCTAATTCTTCCCAATTCTTCTTGAACTTCTTGTTAGATCTCGAGTCTGTATTTCTGTGTCCGTGATAATTTTTTAAGATTTCTTAAGGATTCTTTTAATGTTTATTGTGGATTTTCTTTCAATTCCTTTAAGATTTCTTATTATATCTTTTTTAATTTTCTTAAGGTATTTTTTAATTTGATTAAAGTTTTTATAATATTATTAAAATTTAATTAGAGTTTTTAGTATTCTATTTAAATAAAAAAAAAAATTGTTATAATTTCTATTCTACCTTTTACAGCCAAATGTCTATTGCATTTTCAAGCAAGGTTTTACATAATACAACAATGTAATATTTAAAATATCCATATCTTGTTCAAAATATAATTATCCATTCATCTCCTTTTTTAATGCATATCACATTGTATGTCCTTTATAGATCTATTTTGTGTAGATCTTAACTTGATTCAATTGATCAAAAAGTTTAGATATCAAAGATAGCAAGTGCTTGTTTTTTATGGTGATTTTGTTGAGTCCTTGATAATTAATATACATTTGCAATGATCCATCTTCTTTCTTTACAAATAAAATTAGAGCTCCTATTAGAGCTTTGGAATGGTACATGAAGTTCTTAGCTAAATTTTCTTCAATATATTACTTGAGTTCAATCAACTCATTTTGTCATAAACTTTAAATTGGTCCAAACAAAAATTGAACTCTTTCTTGAAAGACAATTGAATAGTCATAGGGATGATGTTTCAAAAGAGTATTCACATTTTTTTTTTCAAATACATCTTGAAAATCTTAATATTAGCTATAAATACTACTTGAAGTCTTTCCACTATTAGAAATAAGTGCACCATAAATAATACAAGGTAATCCTTCTTTTATAGTATGCAAGAAAGTTCTTGTACCTACAAATATAGGTTTGGTTGCACTAGACTTATAAGTTTTTACTTTATTAATTGTACTCTTGATTATATTTTTAGAAAATTCAAGATAATAAAAAATCCAATCTATTTTTGGATTATATTTTCTAACCATAAATATCTAAAATGAGTACATTAAAAAAAGATTTAATGATATTATATATTACAAAGGTACTATGACTATTAGTTGTTACTTCTATAAGAAGGATTTCATGAATAATATTTTCTAAAGACAATAGACAATCATCTATGACTTCTACATGACCAAGTTTAATTTTTTTTATTAAAGATATGCTATGTCTTTTAATAAATTCTTCATCTAAGAAACATGTTGAGGCTCCAAAATCTAACAAAGTAGAGACTTTGTAATATTTAGATCCTAAAATAATATTTATTATAAAATAAAGAAAAGGTTTTGAGGAGAAAGTAAGACCTTCACTAGATATTGTATAAAGTTCTAGCCATACAATCCCTATTGTATCTAGATAAACTTATTTTTTGACATATTATTTTCTTTGAAAGTTATACTCTTTATTTTACAGTTGTATTGTTTCTTTAGACAATATTAAGCAATGTACTTAGGTTCTCCATAATATAAGTATAATCTTTTCTAACGATGACAAGTCATTTTTTGCTCAATAAGAGGTTTAAAATTTATTGCATTAATTAGTATATTTTTTATTTCTAAATATATTTATTAAGAGAATGTTGATATTGCCATTGAATTATAGTAATGTTGACATATTATGTGTTGTCTTGTTTAGAAATGCACTAGGTACCTAGCTATAGAAAATGAGGTTGTGTTTCATAAGTATCCAAGAAATCCTAATAGATTTTATGCATATGAAAAGAATGTAATCTAGATTTTAATTCAAAATTACTAAAAAAACTCTTCTTATTAGTCTTAATCATACATAAATTCCAATTACCTTGTTACTTTCATATTTAAGCAATTTAGATTTTTTTTGTAAGTCCTAATCCTAATCACTGAGCTTTGACAAGCTGTAACTTCTAATTGGATAGTCCACTTGATGTAAAATTTTCCACAAAATTGTCAATGTAAGTTTTCTATATTCTTAAAAAATTTCAGTCCAATCCAACTTACAAATTGTAAGAGAACTTCCAAAAACTACATTGATGTCACTCGGCCGCTAACTTGAAAGCTGAAGAAAAAGTTCCAGTACTGATTTCTCCTTCTTCAATTATTAACTTTAACTCAAAATTGGTGTACAACTTGATCTTCAATTATTTCAATACTATGCCAAATTTAACCTTGATCTAATTAATAGATCTTTAGATATCATAGAAATCCTATCCAACTCCAAACTACCAACTTCCAAAATCCTCTTGTGCTAAAATCAGATATCTCTAAACTACACTATTAGATTATCACAAAATTTTGTATACACTTAGCACATCCAATAATCCAAAAAATTTCAAATTTTGAACCATAGATATTATACCAATTGCACAAACTAGCTAAAATTTCTAGTCTTAATTATATTATATAAAATCCAAATCACTAATACAAACCTTGAATTTGAACAATAATTTTTAAGTCTTCAAAAATCCTACAAAAACAATCCTTATGTCTTTGAAAAGAACTTCAAGCTAGCTTTCAAATCCTAATCTTCGATCTTCAAATGAATCCCTAATTTGCCCTAGTCGGTCATTTTAGTGATTAAAGGTCTGATTTCAACCCTATCTCACAAATGGTCGACCTGCGGATATCATATTCTCTATACATGGATCATAAAAATTGCATCATATTCTCTATACATGGATCAAAATTTTTCCAAAAAATATTTTAGATTATCCAATATTAAATCTTATTATTAAATAAAAGATAAAAATTTATGATAATATTAAATCTAAAAGAAGTTTACTAATGAATCTAACTTCCAATCTTGGAATTGGCTAACTTTGAGGTTGAAGTTCAATCATAAGTTATATTTGATTGATAAATTTTCAAAACTTGGATCTTGTACCATCAAAATTCTTAGACAATACAACCCTTGATTATTTAACATTGGAAGGATGTTCCACCATAGGAGAAGAAACATGATTTGGTGCAAATATTGAAGCAACTTCAATCATCTCTATAACTTTCCTCCCTCCTATTCTTATTGCTCTTTGTAGTAATAAATTGAGTTGATGCATTACAAGCATTAATTCCTTCAATTCTTCTTATATTTGTGCCATTGTACTCTTCATTTCAAGAAACTCTAATATGATAACACTTAGAGAAAAAAAGATGTCTAATATTATTCAAGACAAATAAAAGAGGGGACTTGAAAATAAAAAAAATATATATTAAAAAATATATCAAATTAGAAGAGGGTAATTTGTAACTTTTAATATGCTAATTCTTATTGAAAAAAAGATGTAATCTATTCTTAATCAAGAAAAGACAAAGCTTTAATATTGTAAGTGTATTTTTGTCAATCTATGAAAAACAAGAATTTGATGAAAAAAAATTAACAATTGAGACTTTCCCAAAGAAGTATGATAAAATAGAAATAAAAAAATATATATTAAAAATAAAATTAGAATGGCTATTGCCTAAAAATAAGAAAACTAAAGACTCTTGAAACTAGACTAAAAGCAAAAAAAGAGTTGACAAGAGTGAAGAAAGCTTTATTCTTGCCTCTGTATATATTATTTATCTAAAAGCTACGTGGTGACATTCTATAAGACCTTCAAAATGTGTTGAATTTACACAACACATATCTTAACTTACAACACAAGTTTTCTATGTGGACACCACATAGTTGGCTTGTTTTGTAAGCTTCCAACATAAGTGTCATGTAGTTAACTTGTTGAGCAAGTTTCTAACCTATCAATCAACTAAAAATACATAAAGACAAAGTAGCATCTATGAAGCTTCTAGAAAGCTTTCCTATAGAATATTATAAAATTAATTTACTTTTACTTTCTTCTAGCTATTCATATTATTTAAATAATAATTATAATAAATATATATCTATAATAATATAAATTTTGATTCTCTTATTCATATTGTCTCAAGCTTCTCCCACATTTGAAGAGGCATTTATATATTTTAGAAGATGAGGCTTAATAATGCATTTCTTAGGCTCTTCATGACTTTTGAGTTAAAATACAACTAGACTATTTCAAAAATCTAAGATCCTTCTAATCTACAATATAAAGCTTCATCAAAAGATAAGAAAAAACAAACCAAAATAAAACTAAATGAAATTAAATGAAATAGGACATAAAAGATAAATTAAATAAACAGAATTAGAATAAAATTAAACTCAATAGAAAGATGGAAAACCAAATTTTACTAAGAGAATGGATCCTAAGCCATACTTAATTAGATGTCCTATAAAGCCTTCACCAATTCAATTTATATCTTATCCTATCAACATGGATTTTTTAGAATGTTCTTCAGTGGTAGGCTTCACCTAATTAATTATCTTAAATTCATTTTTTAAAAGTTTCTATAATAGATCCTATCTAAATAACTATCCTAAATTTTTTTTAGAATGTTCTACGATAGATCCTATACAGTCCACTAACCTAACTCCAATTCTAAAAACTTCCATGGTTCTAATTATCTATAAAATTATCTTATCTATACATTTTTATAATTAATTCTCCTCCAGTAATGTGAAATGTCCTTGCTTTTCTCTTGATGGTATCTCCAAATTTTCTTTTAGCAATGGGTGAGATTTTGTCCAAGTTCCTACATTACATCGTAAATGGAATAACCTTTTTAAAGAACTTTGTATTGAAGTTGTGGATGTCAACTACTACAATGAAGGTAGTGATGCTCAAAAATATTGTCCACGTCATATTCTTGGTGGCTATCAACTACAATTGGTAGTAGTTGTAGTTGGTGTCGATTTAGAAAGTACTTTGGCTCGTTTTGAAATTCCTTCACTTGTAAAACATAAAAGACTAAATGGACCCAAATATGTGGCAGAAGTTTGAGGCGATATGCGACATCAAAAATCACTATAGAAATGCATAAAGGTCCAAGCCACCGAGGTACTAATTTATAAATTTGGATTGATATAACAAGTGGCAAGTTGGCATTCAAAAGTATCACCTAATTACTTTCTTAGAAAGTCTTGTATTACCAATGGTTATCTATATATTACTTTTGTCAATTTTGTGCAATAAAGAGATAGTGTGGTGCTTTTTATAAGGCCATTGTAAGCCATTGTATAAATTCCTCTATTTTTAGATTGTTTGAGTTGATGGGAGGATAGAAAGTTGTTGGAATAATCGAATGCTAACCAATATTAAGGAAAATTGGTAAATGACTACTACTTGCTTGATTATTATAATTATAAGCAAAGTCTAAGGGCATCAAGTATTCATCCCAATCATTATGATAAATCGCCACAAATACTTGTAACATAACTTCCAAGGTTTAATATGCACTCTTTGTTTGTTCATCTATTTGAAGATGAAAGGCTCTAAATATGGCAAGTCATGTGCTTGGTAACTTAAATAAAACTTGCTTAAAACTTCTCGTGAAGTAAGGATCTCAATTTGAAATGACGATACAAAATAATCCATAGTATCAAAAGATGATATTAAAGAAGAGTCGTACAAATATTGGAGCATTAATATCCAAGTGCACTATAGTCAAGTGAAGTTGCTTCAAGAGTCGATTCACAAAGACGACAACCGCAGTATGATTATGAGGCGTTTGCAGCAAACATGTAATGAGATCTATAGTCACTTGCTCCTAACGTGCAGTAGATAAAAAAAATTATCTGTAATAGTTCAAAAAATGTTATTTTGTGTACTTTATTACATTGACATAATTTGTAAGAGTGTATAAAGGCTCAAACATCACGATCTAATCATATCCAAAATCATGTCCTTGAGATCCATTTTAAAGTCTTCTCTTGTTTTAGATGTCCAAATATTAGAATATCATGTACCTTCTAAAATATGTACATCAAAAATTTAACATTGTCAAGTAAATAAATTTACTTCTTGAAATAGAGCAAGCCATCATTAGGAGTATAATCTTGAAATTGTATATCACCCACCTGTAATTGATTGCTAATCATCTTGAAATAAGCATCCCAATATATAGCTTCCTTCTATTTTTTCTCTTTGATTAGATCTAAAATAATACTACTAATGGTAGCGACTTCTATCTTGTCTTTTGATTTGTCATTCAAATCTAATCTTTGTAATAAATTTTTTGGCATAGTATGTTGTCACCCTTACTTATACTTAAGTTGGATATCAAAAAGCTAAAACTGTTCTTCCCAATGACGATGTCGTAATTTCATATTTTCTAGATACAAATCATGTAGCAAAGTTTGATGGTCAGTCTGAACAACCACTAGCTTCTTCAATAGATAGTATTGCTACACCTTTGTGGCATATACAATCGCTAATTGATCTTAATCATGTACAAAGTAATTATGGGCTATTCTTTTGAGCTTGCATGATTCATACACCACATATTGAAGGTCCCTATCAAAGTCTTGTTGAAGAACTGCTCTAATAGCAAAGTCAAAAGCATCAATGTCAAGTATACAAAGAAGATTAGGATCATACAGTTGCAGTATAGGATGAATAATGAGTGCCTCTTTCAACTTATCAAAGGTGTTTTGCTGCTCTAGTTTCCATTCAAATGGGGCACTCTTCTCTAATAGATTTACCAATGAGGTCGTAATGTGAGCAAATCATTAAATAGAATGGCAATATTATCTAGTAAGGCCTAAAAATGAACAAACTTTATAAGAATTCTCAAGGGTGGGCCAATCCTTCACTACTTTTATCTTATCTTGCTCCATACGCATACCTTTAGAGGACACCACATGCCTCAAAAAGGTGGCTTCTGACTTCCAAGTTCAGATTTTGATTGCTTTTAATAGAAGTAACTATCTTATAGTTGATACAATACTACTTATAGGTGTTGCTTATGCTCTTTAGATGTTTTTACTATATATGAAGATATCATCAATGAAGACGACTACATATTTGTCCAAAAGGTCTACAAAAAATCTGTTCATTTGATCCATGAAAGAGGTTGGAATATTGGTGAGGCCAAAGAATGAAACCAACCATTCAATATATCCATGACGCATCAATGCACATGCCCAAGTACCAAAAAAAACATCCAAATGTATGATAAAGTATCTTAAAACCTTATATATCCTTATGAGCAATGTTTCTTGAACTTTAACAACTCATATCTCACGATCGGATTGTCCAAAAAATCCTAAATTTTACATGAATTATTCATATACTTTCAAAAACTATCACAAAAAAATTCATTTTCAAATTCATTATGAATCTTGAGAAATCACCAAAATCCTAACAATAGCTTTAAATCCTAGCTTACATACATCCACATACTATTTTCTTCATATCTCACAACATAAGTATTCAAATACTATGAAACTTTGATCTATAGCTTTTAAACCTAATAAAATACACTTATAGAAATTTTGAGCCAAAAATTCGTCCAGAATTCAAAATATGGCTCCAACCATTACTATCAAAAAAATGACTCACTTATTGTCCTTGAATTACTTGTGCTATCTTCAATACCCTATAACTTCTTCATTTAGATTTAGAATTTGTCAAATAATATATGTAAAGTGTAGCCAAGAAAGTTTTTTCTCTAATTCCAGTTTCCGATCTTTCATGTCTCTCCTTATGCATATGTTATGCTTCAAAGAGTGATAGTAGGTACAAAATTGACACCTTAACTTTGAGCACCAATAACTCCTTCATAAAAACTCCAAATCACATAAACTCTTCACCCATATTATACCCAAAATCTTGAACTTGATTACACTAGCCTCTAAAGCTCAAATGCCCTTGAAAGTGAAACCCTAATCCCTAATAAGGCCTCGGGCAGCCTCCTTGAAGCCCATTGGGCATGGTCTTCGACCAATAGAAAAGAAGTTTCTCATTCTTTGCCTTCATCCAACCATGCCTTGCTTTCATCCTTCCCATTAAACCTCCTATTAGTTAATATTTTCTTCTTTAGGCTCTAATCTCCTCTCAAGGCTTTATACTAAATATTTAGGTCTTACAATTTTTTAAAATGTTATAATCAAAAAAAGATAAAACTCAAAATAAAGTATCTTAAATCCACTCTCTTTAAATTAATCTATTAACCATTTTAACATACATTTAGATTTATTAACATATAATATATTTTAATTAATTTTTACATACTATAAGCTTTTACAATAAGATAACATGGAAGTGGATATGTATTTTTAACAGTCTATTTATTGACGACTCGATAGTCAATGCAAAGGTAAAGTCCAACGTCTTTCTTAAGTGCAAAGAATACAAGTGCTCTCCATAATGATGTGCTTTTTCGAATAAAGCCTTTTTCTAAGAGTTCATCTAATATCTTTTATAGCTCTTTAAGTTCTTTTGGTGCTTGGTAATAAATTAGTCAACTTGCTAGTTTGGCTCTACGCAATAGTTCTATTTACAAAGAGGCACCTTAATCAAGAGGTATGCCATTAGGTAGGTCAATTGAAAAGATATTCTTATATTTTTGTATAAATTGATCTGCCTGTTCTACTCTTTTGGCTATCTTTTCTACCAGTGATGCAAGATTTGAAACCACTATATATACCAATTGTTCATGTTGTATTTGCTCCTTCATGATGGTTGTCTCTACAAGTCTTTGGTTGTAGGTTGTCTTTTTTCTTCACTTGATGCAAAGATACAAAGAATTACCTTACGTCCTACATCTTCAAAAGAGATTGTCTTTATTATCTAATCAAGTTATATATTTTCCATCTCAAGCCATAGCATATCAAGGATAACATCATACCTTGGCTTTGCCACCTTGAATCTATCTCTTAAGACATAGGCATCTGTTAATCTCAAGGATTCTTCTTCAAAAGTTTCACTCAATACATTCTTTCCATCATTTGCGAGGTATTTATTTCATTCTTTCATTAATTTAGTTTCAATTCTAAGTCCGTTGGTAATTTCAAATGAGATATAATTTTTAATAGAGCCACGATCTATAAGCACTTGACATGGTTGTCCCTTTAGTAGTTCTATTAGATGCATCAATCAACTCTTTTCATGGTTGTCTGAGGCTATGCCATTTGTCTCTGAGAGATAGTAGCTATCTCCAGTATTAGTCCTCGACACCTTTATTAGAGAGCTCCATTATTTTGCTCTGACTCATTATTGACTTGATGAATTTTGAGATTCTGAACCCGCTTAGTCTTGCTAGTGCTTGAATTTTTACAATTTGAACAACCTCTAATTTGATGGCATGGCTCTCATTAATAGAAACACAATCCCTTTTGTATGGACTTCATAGTATCAATGATCCTTGTAGGGTATTAATCTCCATTGGTATGATTTGTTGTACCATAGTATTAGATAGAAGTATAAAATTCTGTGCTATAAGTTATGCTACATAATTTCTGAAGTCTATAGCATCGACCTCCTTTACAATCCGAATTATCTCTTCAAATATTTGTTGATTTCTCAGCTCCACTTCTTGCTAGATCCTAAGTTTCAAACCTCATAGGAATTGATCCATCATCTATGCCTACAAAACATAACCAGTTTGAAGTTGTAAGAATTTGAATTAGAAAACATAATCTAGCTTGTGTAAGACTTGTCAATTGATTGTGTGCTATCTTTTTTGCATTAATTTTCTTACATTGATCTTTTTTTTAAAGAGAATAGATTATCCCTCTTTGTAGAAATTTTTATTAGAGGATGCAGATTATCCTCCTCTAATTTAACTTTTTTGAATTTATTTGAGTTGCCTATGGAACGAAAGATTATGGACACTACACCTACTAGAAGTGAAAATAGATTTCTAACTATTTCAGGTCTTCATTAGCTTGTCATTACTCTAAGAGTAGAAATCTCACATATTTCTAACGTAAATCATGGAGGTACTATGCTTACACCTATAGAAAAAGTTCAGAGTTTGCAAGAAAAAGATGTGTAATTGTAGAGAGATAGTAGATCGACCTCACAACCAAATTTAGAAAGTTTTGCTTCTACAAGTATGATGGGGATATGGATTAATATGCCTAAGAAGTTTGATGGAACAAGATCAAAATTTCAAGGATTTTTGTAACAAGTCAACCTCTATTTAAGGTTGCACCTTTTCCAATATCCTAATGGATTTACTCAAGTTGGATTCATAGGTGCACTTCTATCAGACAATGCTCTCTTTTGGTTTGCACCTTTATTGAAAAAAGATTTACAACTCCTTTATGATTTAAATTCATTCCTAGAAGTGTTTATGGCCATATTTGGAAAAAGTGATCAAGAATAAGTACCAAAGACCAAACTCTTATCTTTACAACAAGAATCACGATCAGCCACCACATATGCTGCTGAATTCCAAAACCTTGCTTGTGATGTAGACTAGAATAACAAAGCACTCATCAATCAATTTTGATATGGATTAAATGATAGTATCAAAGATTTGTTATTAACAATGCCAAAAGCAAAATCATTGGAATAATTTATTGCTCAAGCCATTGCATGTAATAATCGATTATTTGAAAGGAGTCAAGAAGAAAGACTTGGCTAGAGAAAAACAAGTCAAGTAATGGCGGTAGCTTCCAAGTTTTTTGAAACATATTCATTAAGGCCAAAAGTAATGCAAATTGATACGATATATTTTAAAACTCTCACAAAGCAAGAAAAGACTTGACAACACCAAAAGGATTTGTATTTATACTATGAAGAAATTAAGCTCAATGCTCAATATTATCCAAAGAAGCAACCTAATTACCAAATAAAGAGCATAATTACCAAAGAAGATAATATATCGGATAATTAGTTGCTCTAGCTAGAATAGGAACCATGCGATTGATATCATGTGTAATACCTAATAAAGGTCCTATTCTCTCCTGAGGCCCCTCACTTTGTTTTAAAATAGATATATATTTAGGACCTAAAAATCACAAAGTCTTTGCCTTAATAGATTTAGAAGCCTTAGCTTGTTTTATAGACAAAGATGTTGTCAAAAATCAAAAAATATCTTTAATCAAGGAAACTAAATCTGTACATGTAGAAATCATAGATGGTTGTTCATTATCTTTTGGAAATGTTATCCATGAGACTGTTCTTTTAGATGTAACAATTAAAGATCATAACAATATAATAGTATTTAATATAATAAGATCTCCTTCCAATTTGGTTATTTTAGGCTTATCATGGCTAAAAAAATATAATCCATAAATAGATTAGATTTTTCATAATCTTAATCTTTTTAGTAGAGTAATTCAAGATTGAATTAACAAAGTAGAAGTATAAAAGTCTAGTACTTCCAAGTCTTTATGAGCAGATGCAAGAGCTTTCATGCATGCTACAAAAGAAAGATCATCTTTTGTTATATATGCTATATCCATTTCTAATGGTGAAAAAATGTTAAGTAGTATTCCTAGTCAATATGTAGAATTTTAAGACGTTTTTTAAAAGAAGAATATAGATATTCTTCCAAAGTATTGACCTTACTATTGTTCAATTGATTTGCAAAAAGGAGCTCAACCACCATTCGGACCAATCTATAGCTTATCATAGAATGAATTGGTTACATTAAAGGAGTATATTGATGAAAACTTGGCAAAGAATTTTATACATCATTCTAAATCTCTAGCCGAAGCTCTTATCTTACTTGAGAAGAAGAAAGATGGATCTCTACGGATGTGTATGGATTATCGAGGACTCAATAAGATCACCATTAAGAATAGATATCCTTTACCTTTCATTTTAGGACTGCTTGATCAACTCAATTAAGCAAAGATCTATACCAAAATAGATCTACAAAAAATATACAACTTAGTTTATATCAAAGAAGGAGATGAATGGAAGACTACTTTTTAAACTAGGTATGGACATTTTAAATATAATGTCATGCCTTTTGTATTCATGAATGTATTGACCACTTTTCAATATCTTAAGAATAATATTTTTTATGAATTTTTAGATGATTATATTGTTTGTTATTTAAACAACATTCTAATCTACTCTAAAAACACAGAAGAATAAGAATTTCATGATCATCATGTGTTACAGAAATTTAGAGATGCAAGATTATATACCTAGTTGAAAAAGTGTGTATTTCATACTACTCAAGTAAACTTTTTAGGGTACATCATTTCCAACGAAGGTCTTATGATAGATCCCAAGAAGGTCCAAACTATCATAGATTGAAAGATTCCAAGAACAGTATGAGATGTACAATATTTTTTAGGCTTTGTTAACTACTACCAAATCTTCATCAAGAACTTTTTTCAAGTTGTAGCTCTACTTACACGTTTGACTTATAAAGACAAACTTGAGTGGAATAAAGAAGTAAAAGCATCATTTGATACTCTAAAGAAGGAATTTACTTTTACACCAATCTTGGATTGCATTAACTTCACTAAAGTATTTTTTGTAGAAATAGACGGATCAAATTTTCCAATAGATGCCGTGTTGTCACAAATGGGAATAAATGACAAATTCTACCTAATAACTTTCTATTCTAAAAAAAATTCAGCAGCCAAGATTAATTATGAGATCCATGACAAAGAGCTCTTTGCAATTGTGGATTCATTTCAAGAATGGCATCATTATCTAAAAAGAGCTTCAAGTCCAATCATCGTATATACAAAATATAAGAATCTTGAGTACTTCTTGCTAGGACGTGTTTTGAATTGTCATCAAGTCCATTGGAGCATGTCTCTATCTAGATTCAATTTCAAGATCACTTATTGATTCAAAAAATAACAAGGTCTATTGGACACTCTTTTTAAATGTTCTTATCTTGTACCAAAAGAAGGAGATGCATCTTTTGATCAACAAAGAATGATCCTCTTAGAGCTCAAGCATTTTTATCTTTGAGCAATAAAATCAACATTGACTGTTGATGCAACTTTTGTCAAGCAAATTTAATCAAGTATATCCTATGATCTTCTTGTTCATGATATCAAGAATACTTCTTCTAATTCCTATGACACTTCAAAGTTTGAGTTCAAAAATAACCTACTTTATTTTAAAGATTGCCTATATATTCCAAAAGGTAATACATGATTACGTGTCCTTCAAGCTTATCATGATTTTTTAGCAGCTAGACATTTTGGATACAATAAGACTTTAGAATTAATATTAAGAGAATTTTGATAGCCTCAAATGTAGAAGGCAATCAAAGACTTTATATAATCATGCAATATTTTTTTGCCATCGACTTTATGGACTGCTTCAATAGTTACTTATTCCAGAACAACCAAGGACTTTTGTTTCTATAGATTTTATTACGGATCTTCAAATCTCAAGTTCATATGATTCCATATTTATATTTATAGATTATGTCACCAAAATGGCATATTTTATATCATGTACAAAATCTATTTTAGGTAAAGAAACAGATCAACTTTTTGTAGAGAATATCTATTACTATCATGGATTGTCAAAGGATATTATATTGGATAAGAGGACTCAATTTGTATCAAGATTTTAGAAAAACTTTTTCAAGATTCTAAGGGTGGATATAAAGCTTTCTTCAACTTTTTATATTCAAATTGATGGGCAAATGAAATGGGTGAATCAAATTTTAGAACAATATTTGAGGTATACTATCAACTATCATCAAGATGATCGGAAAATTCTTTTACCATTGGCAAAGTTTGTATTCAATAATTTAGTACATTCTTCTACACAATAAACACCTTTCTTTATTAATTATGGTTATCATCCACGAATTGATACTTTTGACTTTTCAAAAGTAAATAATCCTAGGATAGAAGATTTAGCAAATCATTTGTCAAAGCTAGAAGCAATAATAAAGATACAATTAAAAGAAGCTCGAGGTAGGCAAAAAATCAAGGTAGATGCCTATTGCAAGGAATAACCACAATTCAATATAGATGATAAGGTATGGTTACTTCATTGTAATATTAAGACTACTCGTCCTTATAATAAGTTGGATTATCATAGGTTGAGATCTTTTTCTATTTGTGAACATATCAATCTTGTTGCTTATCAATTATATCTATTGAAGTCTATGAAGATCTATCTTATATTTCACATATTCCTTCTTAAGCCTTATGAAATAGTGAATATTTTGGAAAGAAGATAAATACCACCTCTTCCTATAGAAGTAGTTAATAATCTAGAGTTTGAGGTGGAAGAAGTCTTAGATTCAAGTCAATGCCAAAATAAGACAAAATATCTTGTTCATTGGCACAAATATGATAATAGTGAACGTATATGGGAGCCATCAAAAAATCTTACAAATGCAACAAAGAAAGTTGAAACTTTTCATCAAAAAAATCTATCAAAATCAAGATAAAGAATAGCAAATCTTTGCTATAAAAGAAACAAGATCAAAAGAAGATAACATTCTATCTTCTATCTTTTTTTATAACATGTGTGTATTTATCATACTAAGGAGATGGAGAATCAATAACCAACAAATTCAACTCAAGAGCTTTCAATTGCGGACTTACTAAATGAGACATTACAATTGTCACAACCTTTAAGATAACAAAATCAAGATGAAGATCATCAAGAACGATATGTCTTTCTTTGAATAGATGGCGAGATATAATGTATTTGGTATCATGACCTTGGAAGAAACTCCCGTTGTTTGGTGATTTTATTATAGATAGAAACAATTCCAAACGATGTTTCAAATATTTTATTTGAAGGAAGTAATGATGTCATATCACGTGATTTTCTATTTGGGAATACACTGGGTATCTAGCTGTAGAGAGTTTAGCTTAAATTTTTATATGTATCTTATCTTAGCTTTCAAAACTCCTTTATTTTACATAAAATTCAAAATATAGTAAAATCCCTTCAAAAACATATTTTTTTCGGGAAGGATTTTTTCTTTTTAAATTTTAGAAATTCATAATTCTTGATCTAATCATTAAATTTGTCTCAAATTTATAAAATAATTCATCCTTAAGTTTTACCACAAAAAAATCCAACTACAAATTCACTTCCAATCTTTGGACATTTAAGAAATCCTAGCACATGCTCTAAATCCTAATTTACAAGCACCTAAGCACTATTTTCTTAATATCTCAAGAAACCAATACTCAATTCCCATTAAACTTATGTATAAAGTTTAGCAACATAAATATACACATTTTTTGAAATTTTGATCTAAAACCTTGTCAAATTTTTCAAGATATAGCTTAAGACACAACCACTAGTAAATCGATTCACTTACTACCCTTAGATTGCATGTGCTGACTTCAAAATCCAATATCTCCTTTACATCAACTTGGAATCCAGTAAATAGTATACAAAAAGTATAGCCATAAAAGTGCTCTCTCCAGTCACAGTCGCCAATCCTCAATTGCACTTTATATGCGTGCGTTATGTCAAAAAGAATGACAATAGCTCTTAAATCAATACCTTAATTTTGAGTACATATATCTCCTTCATATAAATTCCAAAGCATACAAGATTTGTACCAAAACCATAGCCAAAAAACTTGAGCTCTCTAATTCTAGTATTCAAAGTTTGAATGGCCCTGAAAAACTAACCCTAATCTCTAATATGGCCTCGAGCAGCCTCCTCGAAGTCCATTGGTCATGATTTTTGACCAATAAAAATGGAGATTTTTATCATCCATCTCCATTCATCTATATGGATGCCTTATACTCTTTTTTTATTACCAAAATTCCTCTCCAACTCTTTTCTTTATTAGATTTATTCAATTTATGTTCTAAAGATCAAATTAAAGAACCAAAATAAGACTTCAAGGATCACCAATTTTTAATAAAGGTGATTCTAAATATTTAAAATTACTACCAATAAAATCAATTTCAAAAGCCACTATCAAAAGAAAATAAAGTTATACAAATTCTAACAGTAATTTTTTTAAACATCTTTTTAAAGTAATAATTTAATCACATTCTACAACCAACTAAAATCCAGTGACATGGCTCTCACCATGTTGTTAAGTAAATTATATATTAAATATATAATCAAATTATTTTCACTTGGTAGCCAAACCATAACATGACAACGAATGCCTCAACAATGACCAAATAACATGGTGGTCTTCTTGTCCTAGTATAAGACACTATTGATGGCTGAGAAGGCCTATCATCTATCTTCAAAGAGAGCAAAGACCTAAGTATGTGGCAAATATAATTTGTCGCATCTTATACTTTTTCAACATATGAAGACCGCTCTTCATGGAACTCGTCCTTTGAAGAGGGAATAAAGTCATGGACATATATATTTACCTCAATAATTACTTATATGATTAGGTAGAAGTAATTAAATATAGATTAATTTCACAAAGTCTTTTAGTAAAGCTTCCTAGAAGCGTCATAGACGTGGTTTTGACTTTAGATGTGTTTGTAGGTTGGAAACTTGGCCAACAAGTTAACCACATATTGGTAGCTTAAGAAACAAGTTAATTCTACATAGTAACTTGTGAAATAAATTAACCTTGTGGCACATATATAAATAACTTACCTTATAAGTTAAGACATGTGGCTAGCAAAGTCAACATGTTTTGGAGGTCCTATAGCACATCGCCACATAGTTCCTAATTAAGAGTATATATGGAAGTAAGAGTGAAGCTTTCTTCACTCTAGTCAATGCTATTCTAGTCGTTAGTCTTGTTTCAAGAATTTCTACTCTTTTTATTTTTAGCAATAGCTATTCTAGTTAATATTATATTATCTTTTAAATGACTTTTTAATTTTTTTCAATGATACAAGAATGTATCAAGGATTTTCTTTTTTTAAGTTTCACATCCTTGACATTGCATCTTTCAAATAACTAGTTGCATATATAAATCTTTGAATGGCATTTATCACTGATAGTTGGAGGTATTATTGCATGTTGAAGAATCATTCATATATATATATATATATATATATATATATATATATATATCTTCTTGTCTTATAGTCCTAGAGTATGTAGTAGACTTATTCAATTTCAACTCAACAGATGTTGATTCTCTTATCTTCAAGGCTTCTATTAACACTTGCAAACTAACTATCTAGTCTAAGAGATATTGTATTTGAGCCTCTATTTGGATTTGCTCTATTATGTCTCCCATATTGTAATTTTTCTTTTGATCTCTACTATTGTAATGCCTTTTTTCTTCTCAATTGATTTTTTAAGAGTAGCTGTCACGGCCATAATCATGTAAGCTAATAATTACATATAGAAATAGGTAGAAGTAAGTAAAAGTAGATAAAAGTAAGTTAATTGTATAATATTTAATATAGAAGCTTCCTAGAAACTTCCTAGACGCTGCTTTGACTTCATAGGTGTCTTTAATTGACTTTTTGGATTAGAAACGTGGTCAACAAGTTGGCCATGTGCCACACATGTTGTTAGCTTGAAGATCAAGCTAACTATGTGGCCCACACGTAAAAAAACTTGCCTTGTAAGTCAAGGCATGTGTCCTACAAAGTCAACACATATTGGAGGTCCTATAGAACGTCGCCACGTAGCCCCTAGTTAGATAGTATATATAGAGACAAGAGTGAAGGCTTCTTCACTCTTGTCAACTCCTTTCTTGCTTCTAGTCTAGTTTTAAGGGTCTCTAGTTTTCTTGTATTTTGGCAATAGCCATTCAAGTTTCTTTCTTAATATACATATTTCTATTTTGTCCTATTTCTTCTTGAGAAAAGTCTCACTTACTCTTTAGCTTTCATCGAGTTCTTGTCCTTGACAGATTGACAAGAGTGCACTTACAATATCAGAGCTTTGTTTTTTCTTGAGTAAGAGTGGATTATCCCTTTCTCTTGACAAGACATAAGCGTATTAGAAGTTTGCGGATTACCCACTTCTAAACTGATATTGTTCTTAGTATCTTCTTTGTTATCAAGTCTTTCTTTTCTTTTGTCTTGAGCAATATCAAACAAATTTTTCTTCTTAGTGTCATTATGGCAGAGCTTGTTGAAATGAAGAGTGCAATGGCACAAATGCAAGAGCAAATGAGGGAGTTAATGCTTGCGATGCATCAACTCAATTCACCAACACAGGAAAGAACAAGAATAGCAAAAAGTCGAGATATAGAGATGATCGGAGCTGCTTCAACATCTACAACAAATCACGTTCCTTCTCCAATTGTACAACACCCTATAAGCACTAGAGAACCAAGAATTGCCTTACCTGAGAAATTTGATGGTACGAGATCAAAGTTTCGAGGGTTCATCAATCAAGTACAATTGGCAATTGAACTTCAACCGCAAAGCTATCCAACTCCAAGATCACAAGTCAAGTTTATTGGCACTCTACTTTCTGGTTCTGCATTATCGTGGTTTTCGTCTTTTCTTGAACAACAAAATCCAATATTGGACAATTTGGAAGCTTTTTTGGCGGAGTTTCGATCTATGTATGGTGAACACGATGCAACTCGTGTTGCAACAAATAAGATCCGAATTCTGCGACAAGCAAATCGCTCAGTAATAGTATATGCTTCACAATTTCGACAACTTGCAATTGACATCAAGTGGGATGATGCTGCACTCATCAGTCAATTTCTTTATGGATTGCAATACGAAGTAAAGAAATTGATGCTCAACTTACCTGATCCTCAAACTTTGAGTCAAGCAATCGATTTTGCGGTAAAATGTGATAATCGACTTTTTGAATTTCGATCTGAGAATCATTCACGGGAACCTCAACGTTATTACTCAATGGCAACATCAACATCTTTGCCAAACGTACATTCGGAAGTAGAAGACATGCGAATTCACGCGGTACGTTTTAAACCTCTAACTGAGCAAGAAAAGATTCGTCGTCGTCAAGAAGGATTATGTTTATATTGCGGAGAACCTAAGCACACTGCTCAACATTGTCCAAAGAAACGACGCAACTATAAAATGAAGGGTACGACGGTCAAAGAAGACAACATGTCAGAAAACGGATTCGTCCAGCTACAATAGGGACCGTGCAGCTGGAACCTTGTACAACTCCTAATGAAGGTCCTATCCTCTCCTCAGAACCCTCTCCTTGTTTTATAATAGACTTATATTTAGGACCTAAGAATTACAAAGCCTCTGCTTTATTAGATTCGGGAGCCTCAGCATGTTTTTTAGATGAACAATTTGTTAAAAGTCGTAAAATACCCTTTATACAGAAACCTAAACCAGTACATGTAGAAGTCATAGATGGTCGTCCCTTGTCTTCTGGAGATGTCACTCATGAAACTCATCCTATAAAAGTAACAATAGACGGTCATGATAGCTACATAGCTTTTAACATAATTAAATCCCCGTCCAATCTAGTTATTTTAGGTTTATCCTAGCTAGAAAAATATAACCCTCAAATAGATTGGAATTCGCGTAAACTTGACTTTTCCAAAAGCGTTATTAATAGTTCTACGAACCAAGTAAAAAATTATAAGTCTAGTACAGTAAAACCCGTACTGATAGGTGCAAAAGCATTTATACACGCAGCAAAAGAAGGATCAACTTTTGCTATTTATGCTACACCTATTTCTGAAAACGTAAAGACTTCAAGTGGCATTCCAAGTCAATATCAGGAGTATCAAGACGTTTTTGAGAAAAAGAATGCAGATATTCTTCTTGAGCATCGTCCATATGATTGTTCAATCGACCTCAAGGAAGGAACTCAGCCACCATTTGGACCAATTTACAGTTTATCGCAAGATGAGATGGCTGAACTCAAGACATATATTGACAAGAATTTAGCGAAGAATTTCATACGCCATTCAAAATCTCGAGCAGGAGCTCCAATTCTATTCGTAAAGAAAAAAGATGGATCTTTACGAATGTGTGTTGATTATCGAGGACTCAACAAGATCACAATCAAGAACAGGTATCCATTACCTTTGATATCAGGACTCCTTGACCAGTTGAATCAAGCTAAGATCTATACAAAAATAGATCTAAGAGGAGCATATAATCTAGTACGAATCAAAGAAGAAGATGAATGGAAGACTGCGTTTCGAACCAGGTATGGACATTTCGAATATAATGTCATGCCCTTTGGACTCACGAATGCACCAGCTGCTTTTCAACATCTCATGAATGATGTATTTCATGAATTCTTAGACAATTTTGTCATCTGCTATCTAGACGATATCCTGATCTATTCCAAGAACGTCGAAGAACATGAAATACATGTTCGTCAGGTATTACAAAAAATTTAGAGACGCAGGATTGTACGCCAAGATGAAAAAGTGTGTATTTCACACTACTCAAGTTGACTTTTTAGGATACATCATTTCAAATGATGGTCTCATGATGGATTCTAAGAAAGTCCAAACAATCGTGGATTGGAAGATTCCAAGGACGGTAAGAGATGTCCAATGTTTCTTGGGATTTGCCAATTACTATCGGATCTTCATCAAAGATTTCTCACGAGTTGCAGCTCCACTTACACGCTTGACTAGTAAAGATAAATTTCAATGGAATCAAGAAGCGGAAGCAGCATTTGAAGCCTTGAAGACATCGTTTGTCTCTGCACCAGTCTTATATCGTGTTGACTTTTCCAAGGTATTTTTTATGGAAACAGATGCATCAGATTTTGCCTTGGGTGCAGTTTTATCACAAATGGGAACAAATGACAAACTCCATCCGATAGCTTTTCATTCAAGAAAATTCTCAGCAGCCGAGATCAATAATGAGATCCACGATAAAGAACTTCTTGCGATCGTAGATTCCTTTCAAGAATGGCGTCATTATCTAGAAGGCGCTTCTAGTCCAGTCACTGTGTATACAGATCACAAGAACCTCGATTATTTCATGTCAGCACGCGTGTTGAATCGTCGTCAAGCTCGTTGGAGTATGTCTTTGTCAAGATTCGAGTTCATTATCACTTATCGGCCAGGAAAACAACAAGGTTTATCCGATGCCCTATCTAGACGTTCTTATTTTGCACCAAAAGAAGGAGATGCAGCTTTTGAGCAACAAAGAACGGTCCTCTTGAAACCGGAGCAATTTCATCTCCGAGCAATGAAATCAACATTGACTGTTGATTCAACTTTTCTCAAGCAAATCCAGTCCAGTATGTCCTCAGACCCTCTTGTTTATGATATCGAGAATAATTCTTCCAAGTCTCATGATCCTTCTAAGTTTGAGTTCAAGAATAATCTATTATATTTTGAAGGACGCCTATATGTTCTAGAAGGAGAAGTACGTTTACGTGTTCTTCAAGCACGTTATGACTTTCCAGCAGCAGGGCACTTTGGATATAATAAGACTTTGAAACTCATATCAAGAGATTTTTAGTGGCTACAAATGTGGAAGTCAGTCAAAGACTTTGTACAATCATGTGATATTTGTTCAAGATCAAAAATTCCTGGTCATCGACCTTACGGACTTCTTCAGCCATTACCTATACCAGAACAACCATGGTCTTCTGTTTCTATGGATTTCATCACAGATCTTTCAAGCTCAAGATCTTATGATTCTATATTTGTGATAGTAGATCGTTTCACCAAGATGGCACATTTTGTGCCATGTACAAAATCTATCACAGGTAAAGAAACAGCTAAGCTTTTCATTGATAATATCTATCGCTATCATGGATTACCTAAAGATATCATATCGGATAGGGGAACTCAATTTGTGTCAAGATTTTGGAGGACCCTTTTCAAGATTTTAAAAGTGGACATAAAGCTATCTTCGGCTTTCCATCCTCAAACTGATGGACAAACAGAGCGCGTAAACCAAGTCTTGGAGCAATATTTAAGGTGTACTATCAACTACCAACAAGATGATTGGACAACCCTTCTGCCATTGGCACAGTTTGCTTATAATAATACGGTACATTCCTCTACGCAACAAACACCTTTCTTTGCCAATTATGGCTATCATCCACGACTTGATACTTTTGATTTTTCAAAAGTTGATAATCCTGCAGCAGAAGATATGGCAAATCGGTTGTCAGAGTTACATGCAATAATGAAGACACAATTGAAGGAAGCTCAAGAACGACAAAAGATAAACGCAGATCTATATCGTAAGGAGCAACCACAAATCAACGTGGGTGATAAGGTATGGCTACTTCGTCGCAATATCAAGACTACTCGACCTTGTGACAAGTTGGACTATCGTAGGCTTGGCCCCTTTTCTGTTTCTGAACAGATCAACCCAGTTGCATATCGGTTACATCTACCGGAGTCAATGAAGATCCATCCTGTATTCCACGTGTCTCTTCTTGAACCATATAAGACAGTGGATATACAAGGAAGAAGACAAATGCCACCACCTCCTATAGAAGTAGATAATAATGAAGAATTTGAGGTGGAAGAGATATTAGACTCAAGGCGGCGCCGAAATAAGCTGGAATATCTTGTTCATTGGCGCGGATATGATATTAGTGAACGCACATGGGAGCCATCCAGGAATCTAGCAAATGCATCAGCTAAAGTCAAAGTTTTTCATCAACGACATCCATCAAAACCAAGATGAAAATCTCTCTTATAAAAGAGACAAGATTGAGGCAAGATAACATTCAATTCCCTATCCTTGTTTGTAACTTCTTTACATTTGTGACGCTAATTAGATGGAGAGCCAACAACCAGCGGATTCAACTCTAGAACCTTCGTTTGCTGACCTGCCGGACGAGACATTACGATTGTCACAACCTTCAAGACGACGCAATCGAGATGAAGATCTTCAAAAACGACATGTTCTTCCTCGAACAGATGGTGAGATACAACGCGTTTGGTATCACGATTTGGGAAGGGACTCTCGATGTTTGGTGATTTTGCTAGAGGTAGGAACAACTCCTGATGGTGTTCCGAATATTCTATTCGAAGGAAGTTATGAAGGCCTCAATAATGATCAAATAACTGGGTGGTCTTCCCGCCCTGATATGGGACACTACCGATGGTTGAGAGGCCTTATCAATCATCTTCGAAGAGAACAGAGATCAGAGTATGTGGCGAATATAATTCGTCGCATCATAGATTTCCTCAACATATGATGACCGCTCCTCGTGGAACTCGTCCCTAGAAGGGGGGGTAATGTCACGGCCATAATCATGTAAGCTAATAATTACATATAGAAATAGGTAGAAGTAAGTAAAAGTAGATAAAAGTAAGTTAATTGTATAATATTTAATATAGAAGCTTCCTAGAAACTTCCTAGACGCTGCTTTGACTTCATAGGTGTCTTTAATTGACTTTTTGGATTAGAAACGTGGTCAACAAGTTGGCCATGTGCCACACATGTTGTTAGCTTGAAGATCAAGCTAACTATGTGGCCCACACGTAAAAAAACTTGCCTTGTAAGTCAAGGCATGTGTCCTACAAAGTCAACACATATTGGAGGTCCTATAGAACGTCGCCACGTAGCCCCTAGTTAGATAGTATATATAGAGACAAGAGTGAAGGCTTCTTCACTCTTGTCAACTCCTTTCTTGCTTCTAGTCTAGTTTTAAGGGTCTCTAGTTTTCTTGTATTTTGGCAATAGCCATTCCAGTTTCTTTCTTAATATACATATTTCTATTTTGTCCTATTTCTTCTTGAGAAAAGTCTCACTTACTCTTTAGCTTTCATCGAGTTCTTGTCCTTGACAGTAGCTTATGGTAGCCTCAATACACTATCTAGTGTGACTATATCAATTGACCTTGGACTAGATGATGACTATTGACATGCTACCAAAAGTAAACAGTCTAATCCTCACTTTAATACCAGTGAAACATTTTTAGTAGCTCCAAATGTAGAAGGCAGTTAAAGATTTTATACAATCTTGTGATGTTTGCTTAAGTTCAAAAAATCTTCATCATTGACCTTATAGATTTCTTCAACCATTATCCATCTCAAAACAACTATGGTGTTTTCTTTTTATGGATTTTATCAAGAAATCTTTCAATCTCATATTCTTGACTTTATATATATAATAGTAGATTGTTTCACCAAGATGGCACATTTTATACCATGTACAAAATCTATCACAAGTAAAGAAATAGCCAAGCTTTTCCTTGACAACATCTATCACTATCATGGATTGTATAAGAATATTATATTGGATAGGAGAACTCAATTTTTATTAAGATTTTAGAGAATGTTTTTCAAGTTTCTAAAGGTGGATATAAAACTATCTACAACTTTTCATCCTCAAATTGATAGACAAATAGAATATATAAATCAAGTTTTGGAGCAAAATTTGAGCTGTACCATTAATTATCAATAAGATCATTGAATAACTCTTTAATCATTAGCAATGTTTGCTTATACTAACATGATATATTTTTCTATACAAAAAATACCTTTCTTTGCTAATTATTATTATTATCTATGACTTGATATTTTTAACTTTTTAAAAGTTGATAATCTTATAATAGAAGATTTGGTAAATCATTTATTTGAGTTATATGTAATAATAAAGGTACTATTAAAAGAGGCTCAAGAACAACAAAAGAGCAACATAAATGCCCATCACAATGAACAATTTTATTTCTACGTTGGTAATAAGGTATGGTTACTTTGTCGTAATATGAAAAATTATTTTTCTTTCTGACAAGTTGGATTGTTGTAGACTTAGACCATTTCCTATTTGTGAATAAGTCAATCCAATTGCTTACCAATTATATCTATTTAAATCTATGAAAATCCATTCCATATTTCACATTGTCATATTGTGGTTCAGCTATTATGTAAAAATAATGGATTTATATATTTAATACACAATATACTAGACAACATGATGAAAGCCATGTTAGTGGATTTTTGTTGATTATAGGATGTAGATAGATTACTACCTCAAAAAAAAGTTGTTTAAAAGAGCTTCTATTAGAATTTATATAACTTTATTATCTTTTGATAGTGACTTTTAAGTTGATCTTATTAATATTAACTTTTAAATATTTAGAGTCACCTTTGTTAGATATTGGTGATCCTTAAAGTCTTATTTTGTTTCTTTTATATAGTGTTTAGAACATATATTGTATAAATATTTTTAAAAAAAGAATTAGAGAAGGATTTTGGTAGCAAAAAAAGATAGTTAGGACATCCATATGAATGAATGGAGATGGATGATATAAAATTCTATTCTTATTGGTCAAAAATCATAACCAATGGGCTTCAAGGAGGCTACCCAAGGCCATGTTATGGATTAGGGTTATACTTTCGAGGATTCGAGCTTTTAGAGATTATAATCAATAATTTTAGGTTTTTGGCTATAGTTTTGGTACAAATTTTGAGTCAATTGGAGTTTTTATGAAGGAGATATAGGCGCTTAAAGTCGAGATATCAATTTTGTACCTATTGTCATTCTTTTGGGTATAACGCACCCGTACAAAAAACAATAGAGGGTCGGCAACTGAGATTGGAGAAAGCACTTTCTTGACTACAATTTTGTTATAAAATTTGATAGATTAAAAGTTGAAATGCAAGAGATATTGGAGGTTGAAATCAGTGCTTACAAATCTAAAGGTAGTAAGTAATCCAATTCACTAGTGGTTGTATTTTGAGCTATATATTGAGCAATTTGATAAGCTTTTGGCTCAAAATTTCTAAAAATGTGTATAATCATGTTAATAAATTTTATGTATAAACTTTGTAGCATTTAAATTTTGGGTTTGTGAGATATGAAAAAAATAGTACTCAAGTGCTTGTAAATTAGGGTTTGAAGCACCTTCTAGGATTTTTAAGATGCCAAACAATCAGTTACAAATTTACAATTGAATTTTATTTTAATAAAGCTCAAGGATGAATTCTAAATTATTTGTAAATTTAAAAAAAATTGAACAGTTGGATCGAGAGATATAAATTTCTAAAGTTCAAGAAGAAAAAAATCTTTGCGGAAAAAGTATATTTTGAAGGGATTTTATTATAAATTAAGCATTTTATACAAAGTAAAGGGGTTTTTTGGAAGTCAAGACTTTATATATTTGTTGAAGATGGATATATGGAGCTATGATTAAATTTTGATATAAGGATGTGTTTTTGAAGGAGATTATGGATTTTCTTTGGAATTATTGAAAATCTAACTTACCAGCAAATAGTTAGTTATGATTTGGTATAATCAAGAATGTTAGAAAATTTCTAGATATTTAAGAAAGTCTTATGTACAAACCTTCTTAAATGTAAAAAATTTTACTACTAAAATATCTTTTTGATATTGTAATATTTAATTATCTTCTACTTTAAAGGTTAAATAACTTATTAGAGCTTGGCTAATAAGTTAAAACTAAACTTTCTACACCTAGGTACCCAATGTATTCCCAAATAGAAAACCACTCAATATGACAATGTGTCTCTTTTGGAGCCATATAACACAATGAATATCTTGAAAAGAAGACAAATACCACTATCTTATGTAAAAGTGGATAATGATGAAGAATTTTAAATAGAAGAAGTCTAAGATTGAAGGCAACGCTAACTTAAGTTGGAATACCTTATTCATTGGCACAAATAAGATATTAGCAAATACACATGACAACCAATAAAAAATCTTACAAATATAACAAAGAAGGTCAAATCTTTTCTTCAACAACATCCATTAAAATCAAAATAAAGGATAGCAAATCTTTGGTTAAAAAAAAACACAATTTAGAAAAGATTGCATCCTATCTTCTATCATTGTTTGTAGTTTCTATGTAATTGTGGCATTAAAGTGATAGAGAATCAATAACCAGCAAATTTAACTCAAAGCCATCATTTGCTGACTTATTGGACAAGATATTGCAATTATCATAGCCTTCAAGATGATGTAATAAAGATGACGACCTTCAAAGATGATATATTCTTCTTCAAATAGATGGCAAGATATTATACATTTGGTATCACAACTTGAAAAGAGAGTCTTAATGTTTGGTGATTTTATTGAAGATGGAAACAATTCTTGATGGTGTTACCAATTTTTTGTTTGAAAGAAGTTACAAAGTCTCGACAATGATTAAATAACAGGGTAATCTTTCTACATTTGAATGAAATATTATCAATAGCTAAGAAGTCCTATGAACTATCTTTGAAGGGATCAAAGATCAGAACACATAGCAAATATAATTTGCCACATCTTAGACTTCTTTAATATGTGATTACCTCTCCTCATGGAACTCATCTCTAAAAAGGGGGATAATGTCAAGGACATACATTTATTATAATTCTTACATAGATAATATGAATAGGTAGAGATACTTAAAAGTACATTAATTTCATAATATCTTCTAAAAAAGCTTCTTAGAAGCTTCATAAACATTGTTTTCACTTTACATGTTTTTATAATTGATTGGTAGATAACAAATTTGGTCAATAAGCTAACTATGTGCCACACATGTTGATAGCTTGTGGAACAAGCTAATTATAAGGCTTCATATAGAAAACTTGCCTTGTAAATTAAGATATATATCATGCAAAGTCAACATGTTTTTGGAAGTCCTATAGAACGTCGCTATATAGATCTTAGGTAAATAGTATATATAAAGGCAAGAATGAAGCTTTCTTCATTGTTGTCAACTCTTTTCTTGTTTCTAATCTAATTTCAAGAGTCTTTAGTTTTTTTGTCTTTTAGCAATAGCCATTCTAGTTTCTTTTTAAAATATATACTTCTTTATTTTTATTTTGTCATATTTCTTTAAGAAATTCTCTTATTGATTTTCTTTCATCTAGTTCTTGTTTTTGACACTTAACCAACAAATTAGCCATGTATTACATGTATTAATAGCTTGTGGTATAAGCTAATAATGTAGTACACATATAAGAAACTTATCTTCCAAGTTAAGACATGTATCTCACAAATTGGACACATATTAAAGGTCTTATAAAACATTGTTATATAGCTTCTAATTAGATAGTATTTATGGAGACAAAAGTAAAACCTTCTTTACTCTTATCAATGCCTTTTTAGTCTTTAGTCTTGTTACAAGACTTTCTAATCTTCTTGTTTTTGACAAAAGCTATTTTAGTTTAATATTATACTATCTTTGAGTGATTTTTTAGTCTTTTTGAATAATACAAGAATGTTTTGATTTTTTAGTTCTTTGAGATTCATATTGTTAATAATTTGAAAAAAATCAAATTTACAAGTCAAATTTGTTTAAGTTGTATATGGAAGGAAAAATTATGAATACTACTCTTGACAAAAGAGTGAATAGATTTACAACCATTACAAATCTTTATGAGTTTGTCAACACTTAGTATGAAAATTTCACGTATTTCTAATATCAACTATAAATGTATTATTTTGATGCCTATCAAAGAGATCAACAATGAAGTTTAAAGTCTATTCCAAAAAGTTGTGTCATTGAGAGAAGCAAGCAGATTAAGTTCATAACTAAATCAAATAATCTTGCTATTGCAAATATGTGGGAGGCAAAGATAAGTATGCTAGAGAAGTTCAATGGAACAAGATCAAAGTTTTGAGGATTTTTATAATAAGTAAAGCTTTATTTAAGATTGCATCTTTCTCAATATCCTAATAGATTTACTCAAGTTGGATTTATAAATACACTTATAAGTACACTTCTTATTTTGTAAGAATATATTAAAGATGAAATATTTTTTGTTCATATACATATCCATACTTGGATAATGTTTTTTGTTGGTATGGTAGTTGGTTGTATCTACAATTATTGTGAAATTACTGTGAATTGTGCACAAAGATTATTTTCTCTTTAAATAAAGAGAAAATGGTGGAATAGCAATCTTTCTTATAGCTAGTTTTATACTTTTATAGTATTAGAACAGAATTGAGAAGGAAAAATTGTATTTTTGTGTTTTTTGATCTACATTTGACATTATAGTCTTCTTACAAGAAGACATTTTTGTTTTTACCTGAAGACCTTAATATCAGCATTGAATAGACATGGATTGGTCTAGTTACCTCATCAGTGGAGAACATCACTTTGGAAACATACGCATGAAATAGATATTATCAAAACATTTCGTTGACACTTGGCTATCAGTGTATCATGGTGCTAGTATTTAGCAAATTGTTATCGCCAGTTGCGTGTATACTGTCTAGATAAGCTAGAAGAATCTGCTCTGTTTTTTCCTTGTCTTTCATACCGCATATTCAAACAATTCATAGATGTTGAAGAAGGGCAAAACTCACGAAAGACACTGTAGATAAATATTTAGAAAGGGAAATTACAAATTGAAATCAATGAATGACATGTATGCCATGTGCATCATTGGTTTTTACTTTCCGAAGAGGGATTTTAACCACCACACTCCAGCGCGATCTGTGTTCTCCGAATTCGAGGTTCCTTCTTCCCCTATTTCTGGAATTTGCTGCGTTTTATGTAACTTGCTAACATCGTAACCTTCGTTAGTTGCATGCTCCAGAAGTTGATTGTAAATTTCGTCGCTGAGCTCTGGCGTCCGAGATAAAACCTGAAGATCCATCAGCGCATAAGTTGCGTTAGGAAAGGGAAGGAATTCGGGGGTAGCAACATGAATTCTGGTATGCTTAGGATCAGACCGAGGTACACATGCTCTAAAATAACACTTCTGCGTAAATCATTGACCTATTTTTTCCTAAAGAACAATTCACAGCATTTGATGTCCTGAGGAGAAGGGTGTGAAAAAATAAGGAATCGCGATTAACGTACCCAGAGATATCTTCTGGAGGGTTGGCCTATTAGGGCCCACTGATAATTCTCATCAAGCTTCATTACCCAGTAATCTCCCGTAACAGGAAATATTGGGAAGAAAGGTGGCACTAGGAAGCGCACTTTGAGTTTAGCGTCAGGGCTGGCAGCATCTGCCTTCCACGCTTTACCCTCGATGTAGCTGCGCTTGCCGCTTACCCAAGTTTCATTGAGAACGTGAATAGTTTGGTCTTCTTTCAGGGCATACGTCGCACGAGAATTGGTTCCCGTTGAAGGTTGGAACCGCGAGGGAATTGACGCAATCTCATACCATCGCCCTTGATAGCGCTTAAGGTCGACATTCTGCACCACGTTTAAGTCCTTTTCGCCTCCCATCTTTGTAAGAAAACTGGAGCTATCCTTCTACTTAAAATCTGTCGCAGCTACGCAGTTAACAAGAGAGGATACTGCAACTTCTCAGGCAATAAAGTTTGAATCCTGCACAGTAAACGTTCAGCGTTCAGCATTCAGCAAGTCCATGGCTTCACCCAAGTCTACTGACAAAACATTTAAGATTGGCAAACCCCATTACTTAATAACTGCAAGCCAGACGAGGGTATCAACGACTCGTTAGCACCATTCAATTCTGAATAATATCTACAAGTTCAAAACTCCAGAAATTCGGGAGAACCTTATCCACGGGCGAAAATTATCTACGAGAGAACATGCGGCAGTGCGACTCCTCACAAACTAAATAAACCCACGATGACTCAAAAAAGAATATAAAAGCAAACACAGGTGGCAAACCACGTCAAGCACATACACATCTTCACTCACAATTGAACATTCACCGGTCAGAACCCAACTCGCAAATCGAACGTGCCTCGACGAGTGACAAATTGTGAAGATTGCAGAAATACGCTGAAGAGGAGAGGGGGTTAATAGAAGCGATGGAGTAGCAAGCAAGGGAGAGGTCGGCGCATGAAGGGTCTAGTAGTTACTGGAAGGTGGTGGAGCACAGGTCACGTCTTGAGGCCCCTTTTCCAATGCAGCTTTTGCTAATTCTGTCGCTCTTTCTAATTTTTTCTGCTGAATCGTAGTGTGATGCTATGATATCTGCCTCTCCATCTTTCTCTCTCGCTCCCTCACACGCATACACACACTCTCCACCTCTCTGTGCCCCACCTTCGCTGGTTTGAAGAGCTCCCTGTGCTGTCCTTCTTCTTCTGCATGTCTGTCACAGTCCACCTCCTGCAAAACCACGATAAGCCTGTACACTTGGACACCTACCCACTGTGTGACTAAAGGGAAAGGATCCATGAAGGTGGCAAAACTAAGCCAGACTATTCCTCACCACTTTTTTGCTTGGTGTGTAGATATCCTAAAATATAGGAATGTCCATTCCCATTGTTTCAAAGTTTCCATTTCCATAAGGGAGACGAGAGTCTAACCAACCAAGAAGACAATGACTATGATGGCAGCTCAATTTTTATTTTATTTTATTTTGGTATGATAGGATGGAGGGGTGGCAATGCTCTTCACTTCTAGTGATAAAAACACAAGCTCTGGATGTGAAGATGTGTGCAAAGGCTGCCCCTCAGATTTGTCAATATGTTGTTGCTGATTCTTGATTCATACCACCTTCTTTGCAACTACAGAAAAATGGCCTTTTGCTGCTGTCTCTTTGCCCTCTCATCATTAGATGTTTTCCTTTTTTTCTTTACTTTTTACCTTTTTACATTTCTTTCAGTTTTTGTGCACATCAAGATCACATTAGAGGGCATAAGACAAGGTGAAAAAGAATGAGGAATCAGAGGTTGTCATTGTGAACACAAAATTGTCCTCCACATGGCAAATGGGCAATACCCTGTTGCCTGCAAACTGGCAAAGCAAGCCAGCAGAAAAATCACTCTTGACCCTGAGAGAGAGACAACACATGTTGTAAGTTCCAAAGAACTGTATCATGCCCTCCTCACCTCCTTGTGAACCCAAGCTCCTTCACCTTTCTCCTCACCTCATTCCAACTCATCTTGTGCACCCTCTTATTGTGTCATGGTAGCAAATGCTAAGAGTGCAAGCAATGTGTGCTGATTGATGCACTGCTCTGGCAACATTGGTTCTATCATGAACCTAATGGAACATGAGTTTGAAGGAGAGCAAGAGATGGATTGGTTCTCTTGGATGAGTCCTTTCTTTGCATTCCCTGTGGTAGCCCTGAGTATGTGTGCATGTGTGTGTAAGTGTGTCTTGGGAAATTAGAGGAGTTCTCTTCTTGACATATATGCTTCTTTTTTTCTCTCTCTCTCTCTCTCTCTCTCTCTTAAGACAAGCAAGTAGTAGTGATTCCAGTCTGAGTTCTGATTGGGAGGAGCTATGAGCATTTCTCTGCATTGATCACAATTATGGGAGTTTTCACATTGTGGGGCTTTCCTGAGATTTACCAATGCACCACAGTATATTTTTGTTCTGCTCTTTGAAATAATCTGTGCCTTGACATGTGGATTCCATTGCTAGAATGAAAAAATCTTGCCAACAACAATGACAACAACAATGCCATTAGCAGGTATACGGATAACTTTACTTGTATATCCATCTGTTAAAGATTTATATGGGTATGCAAATAAACTTTATTTGTATATCCATTGGATGTTATTGGTATGTGGAAAGATGTGAAAAAAATTATTAAAAAAAAAATCAAAAGTGGGAGGATGCAATATATTGTTAATGTTGAAATAGGAAAATTGAAGTTTTTAAGAAAAGAGCGTTCTTTAATTATTTATATATATATATATATATATATATATAGTGTGTGTGTGTGTGTGTGTGAGAATAGAAGACATGATTATTCTCTTGACGAATTTTTCAAAATTAGAATTTTTAAAATACATAATTAGAAATATATTTAAAATATCAATGTTAAAAGATGATAGTGACTTTAGGCTTTAAAAATGTAAAAGATATAAATGTGCAATTTTTATTTCAAGAGCATGAAAAAGATGCATTGGAAAGTAAAAGCCAAACCATAGGTACATAGTTAACTTAGTCTATGGAGTGTTAGAAAAAAAAAGTTTTTCTTTTGATAAAAGTAAGTCAATGTTGTTAATAGATTGTCAAACCAGTCATATGTGACACTCATTGTAAAGTTTTTTGAAGGAGATACATGAGAACTTAATTCTTTTACCTATGGGAAACCAAAGAGCTTAAAGAAAAATAAAGAATTGCCCTCGTAATCATCAAAATCAACTTTTCAAATTTCAGATCAAAAATTTTAACTTAAAATATTTCTTTGAAGAATTTTACTTCTTGATAGAAAAGAATTGTGATACAGAAATACATATAAGTTTAAAAATTACATGAAGAACAGTAGAACCAAAGATTCAACTGTGGTCATAAAAAGTGTAAATATATAAATATTTAACATTATGTTTATAATTATATGTCTAAAATTTGAAGAGAATTTTAACCAAAAACGTATATGAATGAAGTTGTAAAAAGAACATAGAATAGTAAATCTTCATGATGATAGGACCTGAGATAGAAATGCTGGAAAATTTGAATGAGGGTGTTCAAAACAAATGTATTTTAATTGCACACTCAAAGTTATAAGTAAGATATATCTTAAACTATAAAGTATGACTACAAGAAATTTTATGTTTTATTTGGTTTTTCTAATACATTTCTTGATAAGTAATAATTTAACATTCATGCTATTATTTATATGAAATTTTATATAAATAGATTAGACCATGACTTCCTCATGGTCTAATCAATCAATTCTAGTGAAATCCTAAATCCCATATTTCAAGATGGCGGGTCCACCAACTCATAAGTACACAACATCCTGTGAGAAGATGTATTGAAATGAAGGCTATTGCAAATGAATGTTACAGAGATTGTGTTCCTATGAACAAATATTCAATGACATGATTTTCTCACATGTTTTGTACTATAATGCACTAGATACAAGAAGGGATAAATCAATAAGATACTTTTTATAATGAATTTATTTTCCAAGAAAACGGATATATTTAGAAAAGAAGAAACAGGCCAGAAAAAAAAAAAAGGAAAAAAAAAACTACATTCCACCAAATAAAGAATGAAGATGCATTATTTTAATCAAATTTAGATTTCTCCTCAAAAAATCATTATCAGCAACAATTTGAAGATAACCCATAAATTTTTAATGCCGTTTCATTTTATTTTATTTTTCAGATGTTAAGAAAGTAGTGTTTTTGTATCTGATGTACACTAATGGAGAATGACAATAACAGCGTATTTGATTATCTACTTTGCTGCAAGATATTAAAAATAGTAATAACGGGAGGATACTTTGAATGAAGTGCAGTAGGAATGTTGGAGGAGGGGAAGAAGGAGAATACACATCTTGGATATTTGGGGTACAAAAAGTGTGTATGCTATCACTGAAAGCAGTCCGCCTTCAATTCAAACAAACACACCAACACACCAACTCAGAGCGACACAGAGACATGGAGAGTGAGAGTGAGCGCGCGAGAGAGAGGAAGGTTCAACAGCATCCAAGAAAATGCGTTCAGAATATGATGAGTTCAGAAGGGCACAAGTGTGAACGGAGTCGGGCAGGTTACGCTGCCAATGAGACGGATTTGGCACCGACGTGTAAGTTCTTGGCGGCGACAGCACACACCGCGACTCGTTCATATCTACGTGGCACCGACGGTGCATTGTCCAGGTGGCAGCATAAGGGTGCGCCACAATCGGGGAGGAAGAGCCCCGAACGAACCGAACTTCTTGATGGATGGATGAGAGAGATGGAGGTGCAGGAGTTTACGGAAACAAACAAGGGCAACAACAACAACAATGGCATCAGCAGCAGCAGTGTAGGAAAAAGACGAATGAATGAATGGGGCTGAAGAGGAGGAGGAGGAGCATTAGGTTTTCAGGATCTTGCTTCCTGCGGTTTCGACCATGTCGGTACTTGCACACGTTAGGAGCCACCTGTCTCCGAGTTCTCCTGATTCCTCCTAACTACTACTACTTTATATGATCACAGGGACTATTAATCCGAGTGCGGTACCTTTATTATGCCCTCTCCTCTTTTGTGTTCTTATATACAGTTGGGTTGGATTCCGAACCGCTGCAAATTTCCAAAAAGGCTCTTGTAACTTGTTGGCATTCGTTCAACTGCCAAGGCGTTTTCCTAGATAATTGTACTCGTTGCGTGTAGAACACAAGTGATTCCTCGCTATGGGGGGTCAAGAAACAAGTCCTTACTTAGTCAGCTCTTCAAGCTTGAAAATTCGGCCTCAAAGCCCCTTCCCATCCAACGCCAGTTCTTCTCTGTACCCAAAAATTCAAAGCGAGGGACGTCCTCCAGCAGCAGCAGCAGCAGCAGACATGGCCAGTGGTTCGGCCAATTCTCCGGTCGGTGCGTTCGAGGAGCTCCTGGTGACCATTCCAGGTGCCTTAGTTCATCTTGTGGACGATCAGGAGAGTGTTCTTCTAGCCAGTGGCGATTTCTCTATTGTAAGGATCAATCAACAGAATCAGAGGATTGTGGTGCTCGTGCGTGCTGGAGACAGTTTGCAATGGCCTTTGGTGAGTGATGAGCAGGTGGTGAAGCTTGACTCCATTCACTACGTCTTCTCGCTTCCCATGGCACCCACTTTGGATGAAGCCGTTGACGGGACTGCTTCTGAGGTATATTCCATTATCCTACTGCCCTCTAACTCGCAAATGCTGCTGCATATTAAATTCTCGGTGCACTTGTTTTGTTTCTGTTGAAGTCATCGTGTTGACGTGTTCATCAAGCTATGGCGGTGTGCTCAGGAAGGAGTGCGTGAATTCTTGTTACCTTCGTGTTGTTTGGGGTTTACCGCTCTTCTTGTATCACCGATTGGCAGGTCTCGAATTTTTGGCAAGGGGTCTGAACTTGCTTTAAAATGACTTCGATTTTTAGCGGTTTTATGTCACAATGATTGATGACGGAAATTGTGGACTGGAGATAGCCTCGGCTGAAAATGGAAAATCAATTTAAAAAATCGTTTTAGAGAAGAAGGTTTCATTGTGGGGTTATAATACTATTCTTCACGTTCAGGGAAAATTTTGATGTTCTGATGACTGCTTTGTGTCGTGATGACCCAATCCTTTCTCATGAACGTTAACTTAATTATGCTCAATGCTTGGGCACAGGCTGTGTCGAGGGCCCAGGGAGGAGAGAAAGTTCATTATGGAGTTACCTTCGCAGCACAGGGACAGGAGGAAGATTTGAGATTGCTGGATGATTTGCTGGAGTCTTACAGCTTTTTCTCTTCTCCATCGCTTGTCCACGGTGACAATCAGAAAGAAACCGTTGAAAGACATCTTGCTTCCAAAGATGACCTTGTGGTCGATACAAGGGGTGCCACGGTTGTTCCAGCATCGGTGGTTACTGGAAATGGCAAGCAGGTGCACAAATATTTGTCTTCTCAGGCTTGCACTAAGTTATGGGATTTGAACAATTTCTAAATGAAAACTTGTTAAGATTATTTTTGTTGGCTTAAACACCAAAGCTTGCTGAACTGGGAGTAATACAAGTGTGTAGAAGCCAACAAAAAATGAAAACCCACTCAAGGAGCGTGATACTATCCACCAATCAACAGTTTAAAAGTTGTCGTGCGACTTTAGTATCTGCAATAGCGCAATGCTAGGTTTATCGCAATTTTAGGAGACTTGGAATTGAATGAAATTGCTTGTTAAGATCCCTTTCTTTGTGTAGCTAACTATGAGAGTTGATTGTAACAACCAGTTGTTAATCAATTTTGTTGAAGTACCTTAGAGATTTTGATCTCTTGTAAACAGTTGAAGCTAACATTCTACTCTTTCTTTTCAGATCACAGAGGAAAACCAGAGAATATTCTGGACAGCGATGGCACCTAATGTGGATGACTACGGTAACAGTCTGGCGAAGGCGATTGCATCTGGTACAGGCCAGATAATTCGGGGCATCTTTTGGGTTCGGGATTCAACTGTCAAGACGCTGGAGAGTGGTTCTATAAATGTGACTAGAAATTCTAAACCTACCGACCATCCTAGTGATATTAGACCGTCAACATTGCGCAACCTGCAAAGGTAGATTTCTTAATTTTGGCCTTCTGATTGCAGTTATTCGAGGTTTTCGTAGATTCCTTGGCGTTCTTTACAGTGACGTCTCTGTGTTTATTTGTGAACAATGATTTTTAGTCTTACTTGCAGAGTCAATTATCTATCGAAAGCTACGGACGATTTTGCCAAGAGTGTGTTATCAGGAGTGATATCGACTGTGGGAATTATTCCAAATGCCATCATCAGGTCTAGTGTTGGAAGAGCAATTCTCAAGACTGCTCCTGGAGAAGTGGCATTGGCTTCTATGATATCATTTTGTGAGTGCCTCTACTTCTATTACTTTAAATGCCATTTCTGATGGCATGCTTTGGAATTTTGAGTTTCTCTCCTTCCTGATGCACCATTCCTCCATGATGTCGGTCAGATTGAATGGTTAATACTTCCCTATCTTTGAGAAGAACAATGTTCGAGAATGTATATGTCGTTGGACAGCTTTACCCGTCAGATTAAAATTTGGGTATGAATGGAAGAGTGAGCCTGCAGTAATTACACGAGAATTAATGATAATTGACAAAAAAATTTCAGGGAAATTGTTCGATGCTGTGGAGCAAGCCTCTAGAGATGTTTTAAAAACTGGTACAGCAGCTGCAGCTACTGTAGTGACACATAAGTAAGCGTTTATAACCTTCTAGCTCAATCCTCTTTCATTTGTGCACCAAAGCATGTGTGTGCCTCAAGTTTGTCCATCTTATTCCACTATTCAGTATATACATACACACATAAACATGTAAACATAAATATTTATTCTGTTTTGGTGACAGGTATGGAGAACCTGCAGGAACAGCAACAGGACAAACCTTGGGGACTGCCGGTCACATGGTGGGAACAGCATGGAGTGTAGCCAAGATTCCTAAAGCTTTTAATCCTACAGCAGCATTGAAGCCCTCTAAAGCAACTGTCATGGCACTGAACTCACCAAAATTAACGAAATAGAAAATTTCCAACTTTTCACCAATTGTATCATGAGATTCAATTAAAAAGTTATATACTTATATCATATTGAGTGTTTGATATCTGATGCAAGACTGTCCAGAGCAGATTACATTGTTTGACCCACATTCTTGTGTTCAAAAAAAGAAAAAAAAAAAAAAAAAAAAAAAAAGAAAGAAGAAGAAGAAGAAGAAGAAGACATCAGATTAAAGCAGGTGGTAATTATAAAACACAGAAAAAGCTGGAGGAAATCATCAACAATTTCTTGGTAGAATGAACGAATGAATGCATGAATCAGCAATGTCAGAGGATTGAGGTGATGTGTTTTAGTACACTTTTCATATCACTGATCACTAGAAAGGAGGAAAACTCAGATTCCGAGTTTGGCAGCATCCCAGACAACATGGCCACATGGGAGTGGACTCCCTTGCATGGCATTGGACCTTGGCTGGGGTGCCCCTGCTCCATGTGCATGTGTATTGCATTGGTCACCCACCTCCTGCCCTTTAGTGTTTGGAAATCATAATAAAAACAGAAACAACACAGAAGAGAATAGAAAAGAGAAACTCTCATCACTTACCCAATGCCCAATACACAGCTCCTGCTTACTTTGCACCCACTCAGTTGACATTCCTACTACCTCAATGCTAACATTGTATGGCTCTACCTGCTCATCACCCTCAAATCAAACTTTAATTTTTAATTTTTTTAATGTTAATAAACATTTACAAGTCCTGTCTGAGTAAAATATTTATCTACTTAAGTGCTTAAAATTATAAAGAAATCAAATTGAAATTATGATTCCATTTTTAATATCATAAAAATCTAATTTTCTAATACTTTTAAAACTTTCAGAATATATTTTTTAATTGTAGTATTTAATTTGGAACTTAAAAGTGTTACAAATAGAAATTTACAAACTTAGTTCAGATTTTCATGAAAAGTAATAACAGCAGTTCCTATTTTACAGAAAGAGTTGTTGTTTACTATTAACTCTCATTAAAAAAATTATGAATTTAAAATTGAGGTCAAAATCTTTATTTATAAAATCTTTATTTATATATTTACATACACACATATTATAAGTGTCATAACTTATGTTTTTGTACTTAAACTAAAACACTTCAAAACATTTTTCTAAATAAAAGGTATGTTGTCGTATGAATTTAATGGTTGATAGTAATAATTTAAAAAAAATTATATAATCCTCACTTGACTTGGTATTAATCTTTAGTACTAAATTTTAATAAAATTCAATATATTCCACAATGTTTTAAACATATTTTTTCTTTATTCTCTAAGAACAATATATATATATATATATATATATATATTTATATTTATTTATTTATTTAATTTCTTAGTACTTGAAAGCACAGACTATTTTTTAAAAAAAAGATTTATGATATTCTTTACTTTACTTGTATTATAAGAATTCAAAATTATAATCATATAAATAACATACTTAATAAGTATAGATTAAACTTAATTTTGATGCAATTAATTTTTAAATACTTAAATTAGTATATATTATAAAATGCATCATCAAACACACATGATAATATAAAAAATCTAAGTACAAAAGTCATTAACAATGTGATAAGTTTGATGTTTAGATGTGTTTGACTGCGTTTTATTATGTAAAATTTATATTTTTTCATGAAGTATGAGTTTAAGAATATATTAAGTTACATAACTTTTGTATTTACTAAATGATAGACAAACTTATTGAAAAAAATTCTATGGTTTTGTACTTTCATAATTTTTGAAATTAATATAAAAAATAATTTATTTCAATTATAATTATAAATAATTTTTATTTTAATACATGAATATTATATCATATTATATTATAATTTTAAAAACATATTAGCATCTTTTTTATGATTCAATTATGAATTTATTTCAACGTGGATATTCTACAATAATGAAAAAAAAGATTATTTTTCAATAAATCAATCACTAAAAAAAATATTGGTATAAAATCTAATATGACTAAAATTTCAGGAAAAATTAAAAACCAATTTTTTTAAAAAAAATCAGCATTAAATATCAAGAAAGAAACAATTTAATAAAAATAAAAATAACTTGTGATATTTTTTTAGCTTTAATAAATTCTATATACAAAAATGATAATGGTTAAGATTTTTAATTCGAATTTTTTCAAAAAATAGTAGTATAAAAAATCTTTCAAATAAAAAATTAGAAAAACATTTCTATATATATATATAATCATTTTGATTAGAACAAAAATTTATGTATAGACCTATTATGTATTCATTTTCTTTTATGATCATGTCTAAGTTCCTATATTTTTAAAGTTTAAGAATTTTTATATTTTTTCTATGTAATAAAAAAAATTGAAGGAATAATAACATTATATTAATTATTTTATAGAATATTCCAACATCATCACCTCTTTTAAATGGTTTGTAAGTCCACAATGACATAGTCTTTATAGTGACACTATTTCAATTCAACACACATTTTCAAAATCACATCCATTGTGTCTTAAGTATATATAATTTTTTAAAATTTTCATTTCAATTTACATTAAATCTTATGCATGACTACAGAAAAAATTATAGGTTTCGATTTTCTTTTATACACAGTAAAGAAAGATGGATTTCATGAATCAGCACTTTCATGTGCACATGAAGTTGGCTTACACAAATTGGTTCAAGCAATACTGATATCTGGTGATAGGAGGGGGGGGGGGATGTGCACCAGTTGCCAACCAGGGAAAGGGTAGGTGTGTGAGAACCCACAGATCCAATAAGGGCAAATGTACAGGCAGCACATTTTGGATATAACAAACAAAATGGAACCACCCAACTTGAATCTGAACTGAGATCAACCCTGTAAGCATGGACAGCAGCCCTTGGAAGCTGTTTAGTTGACTAATGCTACACCAACAGAATCCTCACACAACTCTCTGACAATATAATCACTGGCCAACAGACTTTAAAGGTATTCACAGACATGCCACCTTGTGCCAAAACTTCTATTTAATTACCCAATTCAACCCAGCATAGCCTCTGACACAGGTGATTGAGCAGCATCTATCTTACCCAATCCACAGCCCATGATGCATCCAGCCAAAACCAGCCTTCAACATTTCTTGCAAAGTTGTTAAAAAGCCTCCAGCAATGCACACATCAAACACATCAGATTTGTTGGCTACTGGTGCACAACTAGCAAAAGATGGAGCATGATTAGGCTCAAGTTTCCAACCAAAATTTACAACCAAATGGAAATAGAACCACAATCATGTTTCTAAATGTTATAATAATTCTAAAATTAGCATGCCACGATTGGAGACCTTACAGCATCACCACACTTACATAGCCCCAAGTGAATTCAGCACAGTGAGACTCAAGAAACTAGTTATGTTCTTGACTGTGAATCACAATGTGTCATTTGGAATTCCTTAGGTTAGACCTCATGGCTGAATAAATTTGCATGTAGGGACCAGGTGCTAGGTGTTGACAGGTAATTACTGGTTCTAAGATTAGTATTAGTCCCACTGTACCCCATTTCAAAGATGTAAGACATGCCCCCAGTACATTTTGCAATGTGGCTGATTCCTTTTTTCTCTCTAATATCCTGATGTTTTTGACAAGTGATAATGTTTTGATCGTGTAATGTGGACATTTAAATAGGCTGACTTAGCAATAGCAGCTGGTTGCCTTGCCCATCAAACACCAGCAACATAGCTGTAAGTGCACTGGCATTGTGAATGCAATTCTGTTCCATCCCAATCATTCACAACAGAGACAAACCAGCAGAGCATACAGTGTCCCCTCAGTGTTTAAGTTTAGTGCTGAACCTAGAAAGGTCAACTGGAGCAAAGAAGCCTTGGTCTCCTTTGCCACACCACCTGCCCAATAAGATAGAATGGATTGTTGAATTATGATAACATTGAGAGGTGTGTACTACAAAGCCCACATTCTAATGAGATGTATAAGTGCAACCAGACTTCATCTCATCCATGCAATTTATTGAGATGGTACATACTTACCACAAACCTGTAACCACAAGAATTAGAAATGTCATTGTTAACTGACATTACACTGCAATCATGTATGTAAGCAAATCTGAGAGCATTCTAATGTATACAAGAACACAAGTTCTGAGATTCTACACAACTTACTGTTTTCAATGATTTAAAATTCAAATAATTATTGTAGATCATTTGGTAACACTTGAGACCTTTATTGTCTTATCCTTCTATTTTACATTGCACTTGTATATGTTCACACTCTCAAATCAAGAATTAGAACACTCACAACAGTCCAAAACTAAGGAAACCACCATTTTCTAGAGAGAATTTGATATGTATCATAGGAAATCTTATTCAGAATACTATTTCGATATAGAAATGAAAAACAATAGAATGCAATGAAATAATCTCTAGAACAAAGCAAACATTAGAAAAGCTGCAAATAAATACAATCTTACAGCATGGATTTGGAATTAGTGGTTAATTTTTGTTAGTATTCAGTATTCTACCCTTGGACGCTTCATCATGACATTGAGATAAGTTAATTCCAACTTTTGGATGTGCAAGCGTGTACATAACTTCACAAGATTAAAAATGAGAGGAAACATTGTCCGGCACTACATTCATCCAGGTACAAGGTAGGATGCCCATTGTAAATTCAATTTATGCAAAACTTACACAGGCCAGCCTGGTGGGGAGCAGTTACCGTGAAGGAGGTTTGTCACATCACATCCTAAATCAGGCCGAAATCTTCAAAGGAACAATAGTCCATGAGTGTAGAACAGTCAACGACATGGACAAGGATGGAACTGCATCTCCGGATTTTAGGGCCGAACCTTGACTTCGACTTCATTCAAGTTCGTAGCATCCAAGGTCAACAAGTTGACGCCTTCACGACGAACGGTACAAGCTATTTCATACTAATTTCGGCTCTGCCTGCACCGCTTTTCCCATTGAAATCACCCTTCACATCAGGGCATTCCTTGGTCGCTTTCCCATCATTCCTAGCCTAAATTTTCAATTTTCCATCATCTCCCGCTTCTGAGAAGACCGAACTTTCCTGTCCTGAGGCCGAGTTCATCCTTTCGGCCGGACCTAGCAACGACCCTACTGACAAGCCGGAGTGCCACAACTTACCTCGCCGTTCAGCAAAACCATGGCGCCGTTCACTCACATTTCCTACTATTGTGGCGACCACTGCGCTGGGACTGAAGCTCCACCCCCGCAATCAGTCACCTCGGCGGTCTCTACACCCCGATCCAATACATACCCGCCCTCCACCAATTATCGTTATCGGGTTAATCACCGGGGACAAACCTTGCGGCACAGTTCCGCACCGGGTCCACCGATCCAGTCTGCTGCTACAGGTAAATCTTTTCCTCAGCCAATCCACCCAATCGCCTCTATATAATATCTTCTCCTCTAATCTCTTCACAAGCTACTTATGAACTGGACTTTTTCTACATTTTGGGCTTGCAACAACACAGGCACTGCCCACAGGTATTCAAGTTATAGCAATAGCTTAGTACATAATCCATGAGCGCAACTAAAGCAGCTCTGTTATGCCTTGGGGAGTGACATTGTGTTAGGACATTAACTGCGCCGAAGACCACCTATCGTTATATCGAGAGGCTTGTCGGATCTAGACATATGGCTAAACAGCATGCTTGTTTTCTTTAGGTCGTTGCGCCCCACCTCGCACCATTGATCTGATCGTCAGATATTCAATTTCGCATTTGCGAATTTTCATCAAACGCTCGCACAGATTTTAAAGGGTTTCACTGCCAACGACCTTGTAGTGGCACGTCCATCTGTAGGTCGGAACTGCACGCGTCTTGGCGCGTTGCATGGCCCCTCAGCTGGAGAGGAGCGCTTCGACTGTGCGGGAGAGCATGGCGGCTTTTCAGCGGTCGGCCTCTTCCGTGAAGCTGGATTGTAGCAGCAATCCCATTTTGCAGCGGACGAATTCCATGCTATCCTCGGAGACGAAGCTGAAGGCTGCCCCGAGCACATTGGTGAAGGATCAGGTCGCCAACCCTGCCATCAGGAACCGGAACGTCGTGATCGGATTGCTGTCGTGTTTGCTGATTCTGGCTGTGTCGTGGCATTCCATGTCGCCCGAAGGCGTCCCGGCGGATTCGTTCGATGCCGGGAGTGGTCAGTCGGCGTGGTCTCACGGGGGCAGGGCGATGCCATACAAGGAGTTCGTGCAGAAGAGCCTTGTAGGGGGCATGAAGTTTTTGGTGCAGGACCCGCAGATCAAGATGACGTATCACAACGGGCCTCTTCTGACCGGAACGGGTGGCGTGTTGAAGGTGAATGTGATATTCTACGGGGGGTGGAGCGAGAAGCAGAAGGCCATATTGACAGACTTTGTGAGGTCTTTCTCGAGTCCGAAACCCCGGACGCTTTTCCCGACGGTGGCGGGGTGGTGGGCGATCTTGAAGAACTACAAGGACAGCAAGAAGGTGCCCGTGGCAGCCACCGTAACATTGGGGAAGGTGTACACGGACTCCAAGTACAGCTTGAAGAAGTCTCTGGCGGAGTCGGATATCGAGAAGCTGGTGGTGGCGTCGCTGAATTCGACGGGGGTGGATCCGAACGCAGTGTACCTGGTGTTGACCTCTGCGGATGTGGGCGTGCAAGGGTTCTGCAGCTCTCTGTGCGGAACCCACAGCTGGACTCGGTCGCCGGCCACGCAACACAAGGTGCTGCCATTCGTGTGGGTTGGGAACCCGGCGACCCAGTGTCCGGGGCACTGCGCGTGGCCGTATGCGAAGGCGGAGTACGGTGCGGGCCCAAACACGGCTCCGTTGAAGGCTCCGAACGGGGACGTGGGCGTGGACGGGATGTGCATCAGCATCGCCGGCTTGTTGGCCGGGGCGGCGACGAACCCTCGGAACAACGGGTACTACCAGGGAGGAGCGCTGGACCCGCTGGAGGTTGCGACGGTGTGCGGAGGGATCTACGGCGAGGGCGCGTACCCAGGGTATGCGGGGAAGATTCTGAAGGACAGGAACGGGGCGAGCTACAACGTGAACGGAGTGAACGGGCGGAAGTATTTGGTGCCGTTCGTGTTCGACCTCAGGACGAAGAAGTGTGGGCTGCAGGGGTGATTTGAGGCACGTCGACGACGACGTGGAGATGGCGGTGGCGAAGAGTGTGCGAGGAGAATGTGATGGCCTTGGTTGGCATCTGTGCGGCTGACTGCCCCGAAGAGGAGGCGTCCGGGGCCGCCGATGGAACGAAGGGATTGACAGAAGGGTGATGAGTATTGTTGTGAAGTGAGCATGATTTATGGACCCCGGATTCGTTGAGGACGGGGCGACATGGTTTTGTAGGTTGTTGATGCAATAAGTAGCTGAGCAGTGTCACACGCGAATGCAGCGGGTGGATTGCCAGCGGTTCCTCTGGCATTGTGACCTCCACGGATCGGTTTGACCACCGCCCGTCGTTAATGCAATTGGGAATATATTTTGGCTTTGCATTCTCGAGTTGTTATGTTTTAGGAGGGATGACGTCAGGATGTTTAGCAGTTTGGCGTTATCATTGTAGATTGCATGAGATAGCTGTGAGACTGATTCGATCGTTGTTTAGAAGTTTGATTGAACTTCGTGTTTTGTGTTTTGCGACAACTTCCGCTAGAAAGCTTTGAAAAGAGCGTGAAGTCTTAGTGATGAGTATTGCTGTTGTATGCACTGGATCATGTTTGTTCGATTCGTTGTGTTGTCCGGGAGAGGCTCAGGGACGGCACTTTTTTCTCGGAATTTGTCCAGTTTCTCACCATTGTTGTGGAATTGGAACAGTGCAAATGTCAATTGTGGGAAAGTATGATGAAATGAATAAGCATATCGAGTACATCATAAAATGAGGATACAATTGGTAGGAAAAGAAAAGCTAGTGTATAATACGCAACTACTAAAAATTTCCGCAACAGAAATAGTATTATACCACACAATTGATCATGCTAAACAATCAATCATCTGCAGCTGGAATATTTATTAAAATATTGAATCTATAAAATGATAAAATAATTCATGGAGTAACTATTAAAGTGTAGAAAATATTTAATCAAAATCGAAATTTCTAAAAGTTCTACTTTAGAGCACAAACAAAAATTAAAAAAATAAAAAATCATCATACTGAGCATCTAAGAAATATTACAAATAAAATTAAATCAAAGTAAAGAAAAATGAATTATTACAGAAGAAGTAAGCTTTGCAATAAGTTTTAAAGTAAAAACAACTTTTATATTTTAGAAGACAATCAGGGAATGATTTGACTTCCTTGCAAACATTTAAAAAAAGAATGCAATTTATACCCAAATACTTTGTAAATATAACAAGATTAAAGATAAGAAATTCAAAATTACAATAGGAATTTTAACAAAATTATTACATTTTAAAGCGAAATTTCGAAGCACTATTTATGCAACAAGAAGTTAAACAACACAAAGAATAAAAAATATATATATCTATTATTAAAAGAATATGTAGATGAATCAAGAAAGATCTTATGTAGGATTGAAATTTGCTGAAAAGAAACTAGAGCATAAACCAATTCAACCTTTAGTATTTAGTATATAATACATTAATTTTTTGTATAAAAAATTAAAATATAACCTCAATTTTAATCTTAAAATATTTTAAAAATATTTTAGACATTTCTAAATAAAAACTTGATTGCATAATTAAAATATATTTTTAAATAGATACTACTTAGACACCAATTAAGAAGATGTTTGTTTGTCAAGGACATGAATTAAAAACAATCAAAGAACCAACTTATTCTTTTGTTACTAGAAAAGAATAAAAATTCACTTAAAATAGTTATAATATTAAAATTGAATTACTATTGCTAAAGACAAGAAGACTAGACGCTCTTGAAATAAAGCTAAATACAAGAAAGACATTAAAAAGAATGAAAAAAGGCCTCATTTTTGCATTGATATATATTATCTAACTAAAGAAGTATGTAGCAACATTCTATAGGTCATTTAATACGTGTTCAACTTACAAGACACTTGTTTAATTTATGAAGTGCATTTCCAATATATGCACTACATGGCCAATTTATATTTCAAGTGGTCAAAATGTGCAACATGGGGCCCAACTTTTACTTACTTTAATGTAACTCCTCTTATCTTAATAAATATTAATTTTGATATATATGTCTATGATACAGTCACAAAAACAAGTTAAAAGAAGAAAGATAAAGAAAAAAACTTTAACCTTGATATTAGATAAAGTTTCTAATAAATTCAAATAATGATCAAATTAGTTAATAACTGAAAAATTTAAATAAAATAGAACTTAAGAATAATATATATATATATAATAAATTAATATGAATAATTTAATTGATTAGATTTAATCAAATTAAGTAATATATAAATCTATTTTTATCTAATAAATAATATTTAGATAGATATTAATCTACCTAATTAACCAAAGATAATTTAGAAGAAGAAATCTTAAAACAAAACTTGTATAAAAAAGATCTAGATAATAGAAAGTAAGTTCAAGGTGTTCTTTTTAAATAAGAATTAGATATTCTAAAGTTTGAATTAAAATAAATTAGGTTATGAGATTATATAATAGCTAACAAAAAGAAAAAGAAAAAGAAAAATACTTATAATTAATTAAATTACTATAAGTAATAAAAAAAAAGACCAACAGTTACAACTACACAAAGAGAGAAGTAAATTAAATAGTACAAAGTATCAAGTATAAAAAAAAATTCTATTATTTTAATTTTCATTATATAAGATTTTTTTGACTAAATCATACATATTGAATACTTTCTTAGTTAATACTTTGTCTCTTTTTGATATATTTATAATCTAAGTTTAATCATTATAAAATTTATTAAAATTGAGTTACATGCAATCTAATTAAAATTAGTAGTTGGTACAGAATATCTCTTGATGTGAATTTTGGCTATGACTTATTAACTCTGTCACATGGAAATTAGTTTGAATGGGTATTTGACAATCAAAATCAACATCTATTGATGATTTAAAATGTTTACACTTCATCTTAATATCTGATGTTTAGACTTCATATTTATTAGATTCATCACACTTTAGACTTGCTTACATTCCAACTACCACAACTCAAACTTTAGCTTTATTGAATAGTAAATTTATTTACCTTTGTGACATATAGTTCCAATCTAGATAGTTTTGCTAACTAATTTGATATCCAATCATTCTGAAATTCAAGGATGATATCTATCAATCAAATTTTAAGTTCAAACTTTTAAGTTAACCTTTAAACGACAATAAGATGGTGATACGTATTGTGGCGCTGCTTGTGGAAGCTCGAAAGCTGGTTGTGGACTGCATGTGTACTTGTAAGGTTGGAGTTCGTTGGGAGTGTTGAATACCTCATTGCATGTCAAGAGCTGTGCATGGAGTTCAATTTTTCCCTTCGTCGGTGACAACTAGTTATTGCTGGTTCTATTGGAGTGCGGCAATATTGCTTGGTTTATCTTGCTGGTGTTTTCCACTAGCCTTGTCCCTGCGGTGTGGCGGGAGGTTCTGCATTGTTTGCTTTAGGCTCTACTTCAAGCTTCCAATCTTGATCTTGTCATTGTGTGGTTCCTGGTTTTGATGATCCAACCACCATCGTGATTTTTTTCATTCTTCTACTACTTCCATCATGTCTGTGGTCATCATCTTTGCGCCCTTGCTGTTATTTGCTACTACCTTCCACAAGGAATAAATCAAAGAATTGTGATAATTCTATCTTTCATCGCGTTACTGTTCAGCCCAGCTAGTGTCGTCTTCGACAGTGTGCTTACGTTGTAGCACCAGCGACAATTTTCCTCCCATTTGTTGTTCAATGTGGCTGATTGAAGCTGGATCTTACGTCGACAATATTCCCTTATGCAATTCACTTCTATTTTGTGCTTGTGGTTTCTCTTTCTTGCGGTTTTATAATTGGAGCGGTTAGACTTTACTGTGTGAGAGGGTGGCGAGGCTGTGGAGACTTGAAGCGGATCTAGGCTGGAGACTGAGCGTCGAAGAAGCCTTCGTTGGTTGAAGTCTAGGAACATCAAACTAGCAAAACTAACGAATGGACTTTTGAGGTCCAAATTCCCAGTGAAGGTGGGGGTCTGGTCAAGGGGAAGCAGTCATCCTGGAACCGGTGCAGCACTGGTTGTCGATGGCAGCAGGGAAGAGGACATCCAAGCATTCATGCGTATATGTATGTATTGGATGATTGTGCAACTGTACACCAAATTTCAAGATCGAAGAATTATTCTCTGTGGAGGCGTATTCATCTTTCCGGTGAAGCTCAAGGTGCACAAGTGGGCTGCAGGGCGCTTCCTTATAGCAACTTGATTGTTAGACATTAGAAATGTAGATACTATCGACAACAGTCGTCTTGCTCGAGGTTATTGCTCTTCATTTTGAAGCTAAGATTTAGGAGAAGGGCTGGAATTAGGAAGGCATGCTCATCATGTATAGTCCACCAATTTAGAGCCACTATCTTCTCCCACATGATCCCCGAAGTTTCATTGTGGTGCTCCAGAGCATCCTTCTGAAGGCTTCATCACCATGCATTGACATCAAGTGGAAATTCAGCAGAGGGTCATCAGGAGGAGTTCAAGATTATCAACAAGGGCATTGAAATTCACAGGTTGTGAGTTGTACATCTCAATTGTGTTAGTTTATTTTAAAAAAAAGAAAATCCCACGTGTTAATTAGACTCCATTTATTCAATTAAAGTGTGGCCAAAAATTGTGAATGATAAAATATTAAAGAAGTGGATGAAGCTAGGTCAAATTGGATGAATTTTAATGGATGAAAATTAACTAAGTAGATGAATTCTTATTTGTGTATTTGAAATCTTTCTTGGATGAAAACTCATTTATGGATGAAAATTTATTCTTAGATGAGAATTTAAATTAGATAAGAATTAATACTAGAAAAAAATCAAATGAAAATATTTTAAAACATTAAAATACAATCATAAAAAATCTTTCTTTTAAGTTTGTGGTTCTTTAAATTATTAAAGTTTCTTGTGTTATGGATTAAGGTTATTTAAATGTGAATTTGATTAGTAAGAGAGGTTAATTTCTCCTAACAATAAGTAGGAAGAATTTTTAATTAACCACTTAATAAGTTAGATAGTAGTATGAATTAGAATAAATCACCTACTAGAAGATTTTTTTTTAGCTCACACTTAGAATGTTATAGGACTTCTTGAATACCAATCAAATGCTAATAGAAACTCATTACAATTTCTAAATAATTAATTTTTTTGTGAATTAGAATAGACTTCTAGTTAGTATGGATTTATTTTACAATACAGCTACTTCTAAACTATAGTAGCCTCTTTGTTATTAGGAGTTCTAACCAACTCTTAATCCTTGAACTTCTTTTTTGTTTTAATTTTTGTATAAAGAATTTACCTTTGACTATGATATTTTTTTTTTCCTTTGTATTTTTTTAAGAATGTATGGCTGAAGATTGCAATTCATTCCATTACAGTGCTATAAAAATGTATCTTTTTTTTGTTTTCCTATGATCAGTGTGATGAACTCCTGATCAAGCAAAGAATTGGTATAGTGTTTTGTGGAAGATATTGTGTCAAGGACAAGAACTCGATGAAAAAGCAATTTAGACAAGTGAGCCTTCACTCAAAGAAAGGTAAAAAAATATAAATAAATAAGTATGTATATTGAAAGAGAAACTAGAATGGCTATTGTCAAAAGACAAAGAAACTAGAGACCCTTGAAACTAGATTGGAAGCAAGAAAGGAGTTGATAAGAGTGAAGAAGACTTCACTCTTGTCTCTATATATACTATCTAATTAGGGGCTACATGGCGACATTCTATAGGACCTCTAATATGTGTTGACTTTGTAGGACACATGCTTTGACTTACAAGGCAAGTTTTTCTATGTGTGGGCTACATAGTAAGCTTGGTCTTCAAGCTAACAACATGTGTGGCACATGGCGAACTTGTTGACCACGTTTCTAATCCAAAAAGTCAATTAAAGATACCTATGAAGTCAAAGTAGCGTCTATTAAGCTTTTAGAAAGCTTCCATATCAAATATTATAGAATTAACTTACTTTTATTTACTTCTACATATTTGTATATGTAATTATGAGTATGTCTGTGACATTAACCCACCTTCTAAAGACGAGTTCTACAAGGAGCGGTCATCATATGTTGAAAAAATCTATGATGCGATGAATTGTATTTGCCACATACTCTAATCTTTGTTCTCTTCGAAGATGATTGATAGGGCCTCTCAATCATCGGTAGTGTCCTACACCAGGGCGGAAAGACCACCCAGTTATTTGATCATTGTTGAGGCCTTCATAACTTCCTTCAAATAGAACATTTGCAACACCATGAGGAATTGTTCCTACCTCTAGCAAAATCACCAAACATCGGGAGTCCCTTCTCAAGTTGTGATATCGAACGCGTTGTATCTCGCCATCTATTCGAGGAAGAACATGTCGTTCTTAAAGATCTTCATCACGATTGTGCCATCTTGAAGGTTGTCACAATTGTAATGTCTCATCTGGTAGGTCAGCAAATAAAGGCTCTTCAGTCGAATCCACTGGTTGTTGTTTCTCTATCTTATGAGCATCACAACTACAAAGAAGCTACAAATGAGGATTAAGAGTAGAATGCTATCTTGCCTAGATGTTGTTTCTTTTATAAAGAAGATTTTTATCTTAATTTTGATAGATGTCATCGATGAAAAGCCTCCACCACCTTTGTTGCATTTACAAGATTCTTTACTGGCTCCTATGTGCATTCACTAATATCATATCCATGCTAATGGACAAGATATTCCAATTTATTTTGACGTCGCCTTGAATCTAAAACTTGTTCTACTTCAAATTCTTCATTATTGTCCACTTCTATAGGAGGAGGTGGAGCTTGTCATCTTCTTGGTATATCCTCTATCTTGTATGGTTCAAGAAGAGACACATAGAATATTCGATGGATTTTCATTGACTCTAGTAGATGTAAACGATATAAAATTGGATTGATTTGTACAGAAATAGAAAATAGTCGTAGCCTTTGATAGTCCAACTTGTCACAAGGACGAGTGGTCTTGATATTGCGATGAAGTAGCCATACCTTATCACCTAAGTGGAATGGTGGTTGTTCCTTTCAATAGACATCCGCATTGATCTTTTGTTGTTCTAAAGTCTCTTTTAACTGCGCCTTCATTGTTGCATATAGCTTTGACAAATGAATCGCCAAATCTTTTGCACCAAGATTATCAACTTTTAAAAAATCAAAAGTATCAAGTCATGGATGATAACCATAATTGACAAAGAAAGGTGTTTATTTTGTAGAAGAATGTACTGTCTTATTGTAAGCAAACTTTGCCAATGGCAAAAGAATTATCCAATCATCTTGTTGGTAGTTGATGGTACATCTTAAATATTGTTCCAAAACTTGATTAACACGCTCCATTTGTCCATCACTTTCAAGATAGAATGTTGAAGATAGTTTTATATCCACTTTTAGAATCTTGAAAAGAGTCCGCCAAAATCTTAATACAAATTGAATTTCCCTATCTGATATAATATCCTTGGATAATCCATGATAGCGATAGATATAGTCAAGAAAGAGCTTAGTTGTTTCTTCACCTGTGATAGATTTTATACATGGTACAAAATGTGCCATCTTGGTAAAACGATCTACTATCATGAATATAGAGTCATAAGAATCTGAGATTGGAAGATCTATGATGAAGTCCATAGAAATAGAAGACCATGGTTGTTCTAGAATGGATAATGGCTGAAGAAGTCCAAAAGGTCGATGACGAGGAGTTTTTCATCTTGAGCAAACATTACATGATTGTACAAAAACTTTGACTGCCTTCCACATTTGACGCCACCAAAAATCCCTCAAATGTGGCCTCAAATCCTAAACCTAAACCCTAAACCTAAACCCTAAACCCTAAACCTAGAGCAAAGTTTGATGCATCTGTTTCCATAAAGAACACTTTGAAAAAATCAACACGATACAAGATTGGTACAGAAACAAATGTTGTTTTCAAAGATTCAAAAGCAACTTTTGCTTCTTGATTCCATTAGAGTTTGTCTTTACAAGTCAAACATATAAGTGGAGCTGCAACTCGAGAGAAGTCTTTGATGAAAATCTGATAGTAGTTGGCAAATCCCAAAAAGCATTAGACATTTCTTATCGTTTTTGGGATCTTCCAATCTATAATAGTTTGAACTTTCTTAGGATCCATCATAAGTCCATCATTTGAAATGATGAAACCTAAGAAATCCACTTAAGTAGTATGGAATATATACTATTTTATCTTAGCATAGAGTCCTGCATCTCTTAATTTTTGTAATACACGACAAACATGAAGTTTATGTTCTTCTGGATTCTTAGAATAGATCAAGATGTCATCTAGATAACAGACCACAAAATCATCCAAAAACTCTCAAAAAATATCATTCATTAAATGTTGAAAAGTTACTAGTGCATTTGTAAATCCAAAAGGTATGACATTGTATTCAAAATGTCCATACCTAGTTCGAAATGCAGACTTCCATTCATCTCCTTCTTTGATGCGTATTAGATTGTATGCTCCAGGGAAATCTATTTTTGTATAGATCTTAGCTTGATTCAGATGATCAAGAAGTCCAGATATTAAAGGTAGTAGATACCTATTCTTGATGGTAATCTTGTTGAGTCCTTGATAATCAACACATATCCGCAATGATCCATCTTTTTTCTTCACAAATAGAATTGGAGCTCCTGTCGGAGATTTAGAATGGCGTATGAAATTCTTGGCTAGATTTTCTTCAATATATTCTTTGAGTTTAGTCAACTCATTTTGTGATAAACTGTAGATTGGTCCAAATGGAGGTTGTGCTGCTTCTTAAAGGTCAATTGAACAATCATAGGGACAATGTTCTAGGAGTGTATCTACATTCTTTTTTTCAAATACATCTTGAAATTCTTGATATTGGCTTGGAATGCCACGTGAAGTCTTTGCACCATTAGAAACGGATGTGGCATAAATAATATATGGTGATTCTTTCATAGCAGCATGTAAGAAAGCTTTTGCACCTATAAACACGAGTTTAATTGAACTGGACTTATGACTCTCTACTTGATTAACTACACTGTTAGTTATACTTTTAAAAAAAGTAAGAGTTTGGAAAATCCAATCTATTTGAGGGTTGTATTTTTTTAACGACAATAAACCTAAAATGACTGGATTAGAAGGAGATCTAATGATATTAAATACTACAAAGCTATTATGACCATTGATTATTACTTCTATAGAAAGGATTTCTTGAGTAATATCTCGAGAAGATAATGAACGACCATCTATGACTTCTACATGAACAGGTTTAATTTTCTTTACTAAAGATATGCTATGTCTTTTAGTAAATTCTTCATCAAAAAAACACGCTGAGGCTCCTGAATTTAGCAAGGCACAGGCTTTGTAATATTTAGGTCCTAAAATAACATTTAATGTAAAACAAAGAGAGGGCTCTGAGGAGAGAATAGGACCTTTACTAGATGTTGTGCAAGGTTCGAATCGCACGATCTCTATTGGAGCTGGACAAACTCATTTTTTGATATATTGTCTTCTTTCATAGCCATATTTCTCATTTTGTGGTTGCATCATTTCTTTGGACAATGTTGAGCAGAGTGTTCTGATTCTCCATAATATAAACATAATTCTTCTTGAAGACGACGAGTCTGTTCTTGCTCACTAAGAGGTTTGAAACGTACTGCATCAATTTGCATATCCTCTACTTCCAAATGTATGTGTTGAAGAAGTGTTGGTGTTGCCATTGAATTATAATGTCAAGGACAAAGACTCGATGAGGGAAAATATACACAAAAAGGCTATCTCGATATAATAAGTCAAAATATAAACAAGTAGGTATATTAAAAAGAAACTGGAATGGCTATTGCCACAAGACAAGAAACTAAAGATTCTTGAACTTGGACTAGAAGCAAGAAATGAGTTGACAAGAGTGAAGAAGCCTTCACTCTTGTTTCTATATATACTATCTAACTGAGAGCTACGTGGCGACGTTCTATAGGACCTCCAATAGGTGTTGACTTTGTAAGGCACATGCCTTGACTTACAAGGCAAGTTTTTTCTTTGTGTAGGCTACATAGTTAGCTTGATCTTCAAGCTAACAACATGTGTGGTACATGGCCAACTTGTTGACCACGTTTCTAATCCAAAAAGTCAATTAAAGACACCTATGAAGTTAAAGCAGTATCTAGGAAGTTTCTAGGAAGCTTTTATATTAAATATTATAGAATTAACTTACTTTTACTTACTTTTACTTACTTCTACCTATTTCTATATGTAATTATTAGCTTACATGATTATGGCCGTGATATTACCTCCCCTTCTAGGGACGAGTTCCACGAGGAGCGGTCATCATATGTTGAGAAAATCTATGATGCGATGAATTGTATTTGCCACATACTCTGATCTCTGTTCTCTTCGAAGATGATTGATAGGGCCTCTCAACCATCAGTAGTGTCCCATATCAGGGCGGGAAGACCACCCAGTTATTTGATCATTGTTGAGGCCTTCGTAACTTCCTTTGAATAGAATATTTGGAACACCATCAGGAGTTGTTCCTACCTCTAGCAAAATCACCAAACATCGGGAGTCCCTTCCCAAATCGTGATACCAAACGCGTTGTATCTCACCATCTATTCGAGGAAGAACATGTAGTTCTTGAAGATCTTCATCTCGATTGCGTCGTCTTGAAGGTTGTCACAATCGTAATGTCTCGTCGGGCAGGTCAACAAACGAAGGTTCTTGAGTTGAATCCGCTGGTTGTTGGCTCTCCATCTAATTAGCGTCACAAATGCAAAGAAGTTACAAACAAGAATAGGAAATTGAATGTTATCTTGCCTCAATCTTCTCTCCTATATAAGAGGGATTTTCATCTTGGTTTTGATGGATATCGTTGATGAAAAACTTTGACTTTAGCTGATGCATTTGCTAGATTCATGGATGGCTCCCATGTGCGTTCACTAATATCATATCCGCACCAATGAACAAGATATTCCAGCTTATTTTGGCGCCGCCTTGAGTCTAATATCTCTTCCACCTAGAATTCTTCATTATTGTCCACTTCTATAGGAGGAGGTGGAGCTTGTCGTCTTCTTGGTATGTCCACTATCTTGTATGGTTCAAGAAGAGACACGTGGAATACAGGATGGATTTTCATTGTCTTCGATAGATGCAAACGATATGCAACTGGATTGATTTGTGTAGAAATAGAAAATGGTCCCAGCCTTCCATAGTCCAACTTGTCGCAAGGACGAGTGGTCTTGATATTACGACGAAGTAGCCATACCTTATCACCCACGTTGAGTTGTGGTTGCTCCTTACGATATACATCTGCGTTTATCTTTTGTCGTTCTTGAGCTTCCTTCAATTACACCTTCATTATTGCATGTAACTTTGACAACCAATTTGCCATATCTTCTGCTGCAGGATTATCAACTTTTGAAAAATCAAAAGCATCAAGTCGTGGATGATAGCCATAATTGGCAAAGAAAGGTGTTTGTTGCGTGGAGGAATGTACCGTATTATTATAAGCAAACTTTGTCAATGGCAGAAGGATTGTCCAATCATCTTGTTGGTAGTTGATGGTACACCTTAAATACTCCTCCAAGACTTGGTTTACGCGCTCTGTTTGTCCATCAATTTGAGGATGGAAAGCCGAAGATAGCTTTATGTCCACTTTAAAAATCTTGAAAAGGGTCCTCCAAAATCTCGACACAAATTGAGTTCCCCTATCCGATATGATATCTTTAGGTAATCCATGATAGCGATAGATATTATCAATGAAAAGCTTAGCTGTTTCTTCACCTATGATAGATTTTGTACATGGCACAAAATGTGCCATCTTGGTAAAACGATCTACTATCACAAATATAGAATCATAAGATCTTGAGCTTGGAAGATCTGTGATGAAATCCATAGAAACAGAAGACCATGGTTGTTCTGGTATAGGTAATGGCTGAAGAAGTCCGTAAGGTCGATGACGAGGAGTTTTTGATTTTGAACAAATATTACATGATTGTACAAAGTCTTTGACTGACTTCCACATTTGTGGCCACCAAAAATCTCTTGATATGAGTTTCAAAGTCTTATTATATCCAAAGTGCCCTGTTGCTGGAAAGTCATGACGTGCTTGAAGAACACGTAAACGTGCTTCTTCTTCTGGAACATATAGGCATCTTTCAAAATATAATAGATTATTCTTGAACTCGAACTTAGAAGGATCATGAGACTTGGAAGAATTATTCTCGATATCATGAACAAGAGGGTCTGAGGACATACTGGACTGGATTTGCTTGAGAAAAGTTGAATCAACAGTCAATGTTGATTTCATTGCTCGGAGATGAAATTGCTCTGGTTTCAAGAGGACCGTTCTTTGTTGCTCAAAAGCTGCATCTCCTTCTTTTGGTGCAAAATAAGAACGTCTAGACAATGCATTGGACAAACCTTGTTGTTTTTCTGGCCGATAAGTGATAATGAACTTGAATCTTGACGAAGACATACTCCAACGAGCTTGACAACGATTCAACACGCGTGCTGACATGAAATACTCGAGGTTCTTGTGATCTATATACACAGTGACTGGACTAGAAGCGCCTTCTAGATAATGACGCCATTCTTGAAAGGAATCTACGATCGCAAGAAGTTCTTTATCGTGGATCTCATAATTAATCTCGGTTGTTGAGAATTTTCTTAAATGAAAAGCTATTGGATGAAGTTTGTCATCTGATCCCATTTGTGATAAAACTGCACCCAAGGCAAAATCTGATACATTTGTTTCCATAAAAAATACCTTGGAAAAGTCAACACGATATAAGACTGGTGCAGAGACAAACGATATCTTTAAGGCTTCAAATGCTGCTTCTGCTTCTTGATTCCATTGGAATTTATCTTTACTAGTCAAGCGTGTAAGTGGAGCTGCAACTCGTAAGAAATCTTTGATGAAGATCCGATACTAGTTGGCAAATCCCAAGAAACATTGGACATCTCTTACTGTCCTTGGAATCTTCCAATCCATGATTGTTTGGACTTTCTTAGAATCCATCATGAGACCATCATTTGAAATGATGTATCCTAAAAAGTCAACTTGAGTAGTGTGAAATACACACTTTTCTATCTTGGCATACAATCTTGCATCTCTAAGTTTTTGTAATACTTGACGAACATGTATTTCATGTTCTTCGACGTTCTTAGAATAGATCAGGATATCGTCTAGATAGCAGATGACAAAATTGTCTAAGAATTCATGAAATACATCATTCATGAGATGTTGAAAAGCAGTTGGTGCATTCGTGAGTCCAAAAGGCATGACATTATATTCAAAATGTCCGTACCTGGTTCGAAACGCAGTCTTCCATTCATCTTCTTCTTTGATCCGTACTAGATTATATGCTCCTCTTAGATCTATTTTTGTATAGATCTTAGTTTGATTCAACTGGTCAAGGAGTCCTGATATCAAAGGTAATGGATACATGTTCTTGATTGTGATCTTGTTGAGTCCTCGATAATCAACACACATTCGTAAAGATCCATCTTTTTTCTTTACGAATAGAATTGGAGCTCCTGTTGGAGATTTTGAATGGCGTATGAAATTCTTCGCTAAATTCTCGTCAATGTATGTCTTGAGTTCAACCAACTCATCTTGTGATAAACTGTAAATTGGTCCAAATGGTGGCTGAGTTCCTTCCTTGAGGTCGATTGAACAATCATATGGACGATGCTCAAGAAGAATATCTACATTTTTTTTCTCAAAAACGTCTTGATACTCCTGATATTGACTTCGAATGCCACTTGAAGTCTTTACGTTTTCAGAAATAGGTGCAACATAAATAGCAAAAGTTGATCCTTCTTTTGCTGCGTGTATAAATGCTTTTGCACCTATCAGTACGGGTTTTACTATACTAGACTTATAATTTTTTACTTGGTTGGTAGAACTATTAATAACGCTCTAGAAAAAGTCAAGTTTATGCGAATTCCAATCTATTCGAGGGTTATATTTTTTTAGCCAGAATAAACCTAAAATAACTAGATTAGACGGGAATTTAATTATATTAAAAGCTATGTAGCTATCATGACCGTCTATTGTTACTTTTATAGGATGAGTTTCATGAGTGACATCTCCAGTAGACAAGGGACGACCATCTATGACTTCTACATGTACTGGTTTAGGTTTCTGTACAAAAGATATTTTACGACTTTTAACAAATTGTTCATCTAAAAAACATGCTGAGGCTCCCGAATCTAATAAAACAGAGGCTTTGTAATTCTTAGATCCTAAATATAAGTCTATAATAAAATAAGGAGAGGGTTCTGAGGAGAGGATAGGACCTTCATTAGGAATTGTACAAGGTTCCAGCTGCATGGTCCCTATTGTAGCTGGACGAATCCGTTTTCTGACATGTTGTCTTCTTTGACCGTCGTACCCCTCATTTTATAGTTGCATTGTTTCTTTGGACAATGTTGAGCAGTGTGCTTAGGTTCTCCGCAATATAAACATAATCCTTCTTGACGACGACGAATCTTTTCTTGCTCAGTTAGGGATTCAAAACGTACCGCATCAATTTGCATGTCTTCTACTTCTGAATGTACGTTTGGTGAAGATGCTGATGTTGCCATTGAGTAATAATGTTGAGGTTCCTGTGTACGACTCTCGAATCAAAATTCAAAAAGTCGATTGTTATATTTTACCGCAAAATTGATTGCTTGACTCAAAGTTTGAGGATCAGGTAAGTTGAGCATCAATTTCTTTACTTTGTATTGCAATCCATAAAAAAATTGACTGATGAGTGCAGCATCATCCCACTTGATGTCAATTGCAAGTTGTCAAAATTGTGAAGCATACATTGTTACTGAGCGGTTTCCTTGTCGCAGAATTCAGATCTAGTTTGTTGCGACATGAATTGCATCGTGTTCACCATACATAGATCGAAACTCCGCCAAAAAAACTTCCAAATTGTCCAATATTGGATTTTGTTGTTCAAGAAAAGACAAAAACCACGATAATGCAGAACCAGAAAGTAGAGTGCCAATAAACTTGACTTGTGATCTTGGAGTTGGATAGCTTTGCGGTTGAAGTTCAATTGCCAATTGTACTTGATTGATGAACCCTCGAAACTTTGATCTTGTACCATCAAATTTCTCGGGTAAAGCAATTCTTAGTTCTCTAGTGCTTATAGGGTGTTGTACAATTGGAGAAGGAATGTGATTTGGTGCAGATGTTGAAGCAGCTCCGATCATCTCTATATCTCCACTTTCTGCTATTCTTGTTCTTTCTTGTGTTGGTGAATTGAGTTGATGCATCGCAAGCATTAACTCCCTCATTTGCTCTTGCATTTGTTCTATTGGACTCTTCATTTCAACAAGCTCTGCTATAATGACACTAAGAAGAAAAATTTGTTTGATACTACTCAAGACAAAAGAAAAGAAAGACTTGATAACAAAGAAGATACTAAGAACAATATCAGTTTAGAAGTGGATTATCCGCAAACTTCTAATATGCTTATGTCTTGTCAAGAGAAAGGAGTAATCCACTCTTACTCAAGAAAAACAAAGCTCTGATATTGTAAGTGCAGTCTTGTCAATCTGTCAAGGACAAAGACTCGATGAGGGAAAATATACACAAAAAGGCTATTACGATATAATAAATCAAAATATAAACAAGTAGGTATATTAAAAGGAAATTGGAATGGCTATTGCCACAAGACAAGAAACTAAAGATTCTTGAACCTGGACTAGAAGCAAGAAAGGAGTTGACAAGAATGAAGAAGCCTTCACTCTTGTCTCTATATATACTATCTAACTAAGAGCTACATGGCGACGTTCTATAGGACCTCCAATAGGTGTTGACTTTGTAGGGCACATGCCTTGACTTACAAGGCAAGTTTTTCTACGTGTGGGCGACATAGTTAGCTTGATCTTTAAGCTAACAACATGTGTGGCACATGGCCAACTTGTTGACCACGTTTCTAATCCAAAAAGTCAATTAAAGACACCTATGAAGTCAAAGCAACGTCTAGGAAGTTTCTAGGAAGCTTCTATATTAAATATTATAGAATTAATTTACTTTTACTTACTTTTACTTACTTCTACCTATTTCTATATGTATTTATTAGCTTTCATGATTTTAGCCGTGACATATAGTAACGTTCAGGTCGACTTGTACGATTCTCACATCAAAATTCAAAAAGGTGATTGTCGCACTTCAGAGCAAAGTCAATTGCTTGACTCAATGTTTGAGGATTAGGTAAGTTGAGCATAAATTTTTTTACTTCATATTGTAATCCGTAGAGAAATTGGCTAATAAGTGCAGCATCATCCTACTTAATATCAATTACAAGTTATCGAAATTGTGAAGCATATAACGTTACTGATCGATTGCTTTGTCATAAAATACGGATCTTATTGGTTGCAACACGAATTGCATCATGTTCTCCATACATGGATCAAAACTCGGCCAAAAAAGCCTCTAGATTATCCAATATTGGATCTTGTCATTCAAAAAAAAATGAAAACGATGATAGTACTAAACTTAAAAGAAGCGTACTAATGAATCTAACTTGCGATCTTGGAGTTGGATAGCTTTGAGGTTGAAGTTCAATCACAAGTTGCACTTGATTGATAAATCCTCAAAACTTGGATCTGGTGCCATCAAACTTCTCAGGTAGGACAATTCTTGGTTCTCTAAGATTGGAAGGGCGTTCCACCATAGGAAAAAGGACATGGTTTGGTGCAGATGTTGAAGCAGCTCCAACCATTTCTATATCTTCACTTCTTGCCAATCTTGTTGCTCCTTGTAGTGGTAAATTGAGTTGATGCATCGCAAGCATTAACTCCTTCAATTATTCTTGCATTTGTGTCATTGCACTCTTCATTTCAACAAGTTCTGCTATGATAACACTTAGAAAAGAGAAGATGTCTAATATTGCTCAAGACAAATAGAAGAGAGGACTTGAGAACAAAGAAAATACGAAAGAGAATATCAATTCAGAAGAGGATAATCCGCAACTTCTAATATGCTTATATCTTATCAAGAAAAAAGGATAATCTACTCTTAATCAAGATTAGACAAAGCTCTGATATTGTAGGTGTAGTCTTGTCAATCTGTCAAAGACAAGAACTTGATGAAAAAGCAATTCAGACAAGTGAGCCTTTACTCAAAGAAAATTAATAAAATATAAATAAACAAATATGTATATTGAAAGAAAAATTGGAATGGCTATTACCAAAAGACAAAGAAATTAGAGACCCTTGAAACTAGACAAGAAGCAATAAAGGAATTGACAAGAGTGAAGAAGACTTCACTCTTGTCTCTATATATATTATCTAACTAGGGGCTACGTGGTGACATTCTATAGGACCTCCAATATGTGTTGACTTTATAGAATATATGCCTTGACTTATAAGGTAAGTTTTTCTATATGTAGACCACATAGTTAGCTTGGTCTTCAAGCTAACAAAATGTTTGGCACATGGCTAACTTTTTGATCACGTTTCTAATCCAAAAAGTCAATTAAAGACAACTATGAAGTCAAAGCAATGTCTATGAAGCTTCTAGAAAGCTTTCATATCAAATATTATAGAATTAACTTACTTTTACTTACTTCTATATATTTGTATATGTAATTATGAGTATATTTGTGACATATTGTCATTGATATCTGATCAGTAGCTTGGTATCAAGGACATGAATCTCGAAGAAAGAAAATCCTTATCACACTCATGTATCACTGAAAAGAGCTAAAAAATCACTTAAAGATGATATAATATTGAATTAGAATGGCTATTGCCAAAAATAAGAAGACTAAAAAGTCTTGGAATAAGACTAAAGACTAGAAAGGCATTGATAAGAGTGAAGAAGGCTTTGTAGTGATATTCTATAGGACTTTCAACATGTATTGACTTTGCTAGCTATATATCTTAATTTGTAAGGTAAGTTATCTATATATGCACTAATAGTTAGCTTATTTCATAAGCTATTATATAAAATTAACTTGTTCCACAAGCTACCAACACGTGATTAACTTGTTGGCCAAGTTTCTAACCTACACACACATCTAAAGTCAGAACCGTGTCTATAAAGCTTCTAGGAAGCTTTTCTAGAAGACTTTATGAAATTAATTTATATTTACCTACTTCTATTTAAACATATAAGTAACTATTGGATAAATGTATATATCCATGATATTACCTCTCTTTCTAAGGACGAATTTGATGAGGAGCGGTCATCATTTTTCATGGATCTTTGTAATTCTTCATCTTAGTTTTAATGGATGTCGTTGATGAAAGGCTTCAACCTTCCTTATTACATTTGTAAGATTCTTTGCTAACTCCCATGTATATTTATTAATATCATATTTATGCCAATGAATAAGATATTCTAATCTATTTTGGCGTCACTTTGAGTCTAAGACTTCTTGGACCTCAAATTCTTGATTATTATCCACATCTGTAGGAGGACGTGGTATTTGTCTTCTTTTCAAGATATTTACTATCTTATATAGCTCAAGAAGAGACACGTGAAATACAAGGTAGATATTCACAGACTTTGGTATTGTGATGTTAACACATTCATGTATGAAAACCTTGTTTGACTTACTTTTCTTTGAACTTTTATTAAGTTATTTTTTCTTCTTACCAATCTAGTTTTTTTATAGATTTGGAAAAAAATTTCCACTTTTTTTTTTTTTTTTTTTTTTCTAAAATTTTGGCTAAATTTTATTTAATCTTTAATCTTAACTTTATTTTTATTTTAGCCTTAAAAACTTCTTTTATTCCTTTTAATTTCTTTCTAATCTTTAGTTTCAGTAGATTTAAAATTATATTTGTAGATGTAAGAAGAACTTTGACTTTGAGATTATATTTAGGTTTTTATTAAGGATAAATAGGAGTTTGGATAGCATTAGTTAGCTGCCATTAATAATGTTGACTTCAAGAATTAAATTTGGTATTTATTTAACTTTAAACTATTAGTTTTTGACTTGGACTTTGAAGACTTTGGCTATGACTTCTTTGGTGAGCTCAAAAGCAAAGAAGAGGGATTTTTTTTGCAAGTTGAGAAGAGATATTTAAAAAGAAGAGCTTCTTGGTATAATTTTAGATAGAAAAAATGCATGAATTAGAGCTCAAATGAGAGAGAGAAATATGCTTGTTTAAACTTAGGCTACTAGTTTGATATCTACTATCACATTTCTATGTATATTAGGAGTTTTAAGATATTAACAAGAAATCAAAGAGCTAGATTAGAAACTAGACTTCAAATTAAATATTTTATGTCTAAAGATTGATAGAATTGAGTCCAAAATAAGTGATATATGGCTAGTTAAAACTAGTAAACTAAAACTAGGATTTTGAAGAAATTAGAGAAATAGAAGGATTTGGTTTTAAGCAAGAACTTGAGCTTCAAGATAAATTTGAAGTTCTTTTTTTTGTATATATATATTACTTATAATATAAAGAGCCTATATCTAAAATCTCGTGTCAATTGAAACTTTGACTTAGGATAAATGGAAAAATTTATTCTCAAGTATCTAGGATTTTAACTTTTAAAAGTGTCTGATAAAGTTTTAGTGATATTAGTCGATTGGCAATGAATTTGCAACTGAAAATTTGTATAATGATGTTCAAAGGTATAAGTTCCATATTTCCAAATTTTGAGCTTATTTAAACAATTAGATCTTAGAATATGAATTTTAAAGTTTCTAGTTTGGTTTTGACTTTCAAAAGCACTTGTTAAGGATTTAGTGATATTAGAAGATTGGTAATGAATTTATAGCTAAAAATTTGTGTGATAGTGATCAAAGTTGTAAGTTTTGTATTTTCAAATTTTAAGCTTATTTTAATGGCTAGATCTTGAGATATGAATTTTAAACTTTAAGTTTATTGATTTATTATAAACATAATTTTGTAAATACTCAAAGAAGAATTTAAGAAGGTTTTGTGCATATTGGATGCAACTTAAATGCAAAGAAGTACCATATATCCATCCAAAGTGGATTCTTGCTACAACACTAGTAGATATAATCAATAAGCAACATGATTGATTTGTTCACAAATAGAAATAGGTCTCAGCCTACAATAGTCCAACTTATCACAAGGACAAGTAGTCTTGATATTACAACAAAGTAACCATACCTTATTACCTACATTGAATTGTGATTTCTCCTTGTAATAGGCATTTGTATTAGTCCTTTGTTATTCTTGAACTTCCTTTAATTATATCTTCATTGTTGCATGTAACCCTGACAAACGATTTGCTAAATCTTCTACTATAAGAATATCAATTTTTGAAAATTCAAAAGTATTAAATCATAGATGATAACCATAATTGGCAAAGAAAGATATTTTTTGAGTAGAAGAATGTACCAAATTATTCTATGCAAACTTTGTTAATGGAAAAAAAATTATCCAATCATCTTGATGATAGTTGATGGTATATCTCAAATACTGCTCCAAAACTTGATTAACTCATTCTGTTTGTCTATTAGTTTGAGGATGAAAAGCCAAAGAGAGCTTTATATCCACCTTTAAAATCTTGAATAGGGTTCTCTAGAATCTTGATATAAATTGAGACCCCCTAATTAATATAATATCTTTTGGTAATCTTTAATAGCGATAGATTTTATCAATGAAAAGCTTAGTTATTTTTTCACCTAAAATAGATTTTGTATATGATATAAAATATGCCATTTTAGTGAACTGATTTATAATTATAAATATAGAGTCATATGAACTTGAACTTGGAAGATCTATAATAAAATCCGTAGAAATAGAAGACCATGGTTGTTCGAATATAAGCAATAGTTAGAGAAGTCCATAAGATCAATGACGAGGAATTTTTGATCTTCAATAAACGTCATGAATAAAAATATAATAGGACATATTTAATTGAATTTATTTGACAAAGGTCAAATCTATAGTCAATGTTGATTTCATTGCTCAAAGATGAAAATGCTCTGGCTTTAAGAGGATTGTTCTTTGTTGATCAAAAGATACATCTCTTTTTTTTGGTGCAAGATAAAAGTGTCTAGAAAGAGCATGTGATAAATTTTGTTATTTTTTAGGTCGATATGTGATCTTGAAATCAAATCTTAATAATGGTGTGTTCCAACAAGCTTGGCGACAATTCAAAACACATGCGAAGATGAAATATTTGAGATTCTTGTGATCTATATATACTATGGCTAGACTTAAAGCGCCTTGTAGATAATGACGCCATTCTTGAAATGAATCCATAATTGTAAGAAGTTCTTTGTCTTTTATAAAAAGCTACTGGATGAAATTTGTCATTTTTTTCCATTTATGATAATAGTGCACCCAAGACAAAGTCTGGTGCATTTGTTTCCATAAAGAATGCCTTAGAAAAGTCGATGCAATATAAACTTAGTGTAAAAGTAAATTCCTTCTTCAACACAACAAATGATGCTTTAGCTTCTTTATTCCATTGAAGTTTGTCTTTACAAGTCAAATGTGTCAGTCGAGTTGCAACTTGAAAAAAGTTTTTAATAAAGATTTGGTAATAATTGGCAAAGTCCAAAAAGCATTGCATATCTCTTATTATTCTTGGAATCTTTCAATCTATGATAGTTTGGACCTTCTTTGGATCCATTATAAGACCTTCATTGGAAATGATGTATCTCAAAAAGTCAACTTGAGTAGTATGGAATATATACTTTTCTATCTTTGTGTATAATCCTAGATCTCTTAGTTTTTGTAATACACAACAAGTATGAACTTCATGCTCTCTTGTGTTTCTTAGAGTGGATTAAAATATTGTCCAAATAATAGACAAAAAAATCATGAAGAAATCCATGAAATAAATTATTCATTAGATGTTGAAAAGCAACTAGTACATTCGTGAGTCCAAAAGGTATGACATTATATTTAAAATATCTATACCTAGTTCAAACTACAGACTTCTATTCATCTCTTTCTTTGATATGGACCAAGTTATATGCTCCTTGTAGATCTATTTTTGTATAACTCTTTGCTTGATTTAGTTGATCAAAAAGTCCTAAAAGCAAGAATAGAAGATTCTTATTTTTCATGGTTATCTTATTAAGTCCTTGATAATCCATGCCCATCTACAAAGATCCATCTTTTTTTTTCACAACTAAGAAATAGGAGCATTGGCTAGAGATTTAGAATGGCGTATATAGTTTTTAGTCAAGTTTTCATTAATGTTCTCTTTGAGTGCAACAAACTCATTTTGTAACACACTATAGATTTGTCCAAATGGTGGTTGAGTTCTTTCTTGAAGATTAATGGTACAATCTTAAGAGCTATGATCCAAAAGAATATCTACATTTTTTTAAAAAAACATCCTGGGAATCTTGATATTGGCTAAGAATACCACTTAATATCTTCTCACCATGAACAATGGACATGGCATATATAGCAAAAGATGGCCTTTTATTTGGGACATGCATGAAAGCTCTCACACTTATCAATAAGAATTTGAATATATTAGACTTATGGGTTTTTACTTGCCTAATAGGACCTTAAGCTAAACTATGGCAAAAATCAAGATTGCAAGAAATCTACTCTATCTAAAGGTTATATCTTTTTAATATATATAATTACCTATATGAATAGATATACATATAATTACCTATATGAATAGGGACATACATATAATTACCTATATGAATAGATAAAAGTATGTAAAAGTAGGTTAATTGTGTAATATCTTCTAGAGAAGCTTCTTAGAAGCTTCATAGACGCTGCTTTGACTTTATAGGAGTCTATAGTTGACTTTTAGGTTAGAAACTTGGTCAACAAGTTAGCCATGTTCCACACATGTTGGAAGCTTAAAGAACAAGCTAACTACGTGGTCCATCCATAGAAAACTTGCCTTGCAAGCAAAGGCATGTGGCCTAGAAAGTCAACATATATTGGAGGTCTTATAGAACATCGCCACATGGCTTCTAGTTAGATAGTATATATAGAGGCAAGAGTGAAGCCCTCTTCACTCTTGTCAACTCCTTTCTTGCTTCTAGTCTAGTTTCAAGGGTCTCTAGTTTTCTTGTATTTTGGCAATAGCCATTCCAGTTTCTTTCTTAATATACATATTTCTATTTTGTCCTATTTCTTTTTGAGAAAAGTCTCACTTACTCTTTAGCTTTCATCGAGTTCTTGTCCTTGACAGATTGACAAGAGTACACTTACAATATCAGAGCTTTGTCTTTTCTTGATTAAGAGTGGATTACCCCTTTTTCTTGATAAGACATAAGCGCATTAGAAGTTGCGGATTACCTTCTTTTAAACTGATATTGTTCTTAGTATTTTCTTTGTTATCAATTCCTCTCTTCTATTTGATTTGAGCGTTGTTAGACATCTTCTCTTTTCTAAGTGCTACTATGGCAGAGCTTGTTGAAATGAAGAGTGCAATGGCACAGATGCAAGAACAATTGAGGGAGTTAATGCTTGCGATGCATCAACTCAATTTACCACCACAAGGAATAACAAGAATGGTAGGAAGTGAAGATATAGAGATGATTGGGGCTGCTTCAACATCTGCACCAAACCATGTCCCTTCTCCCAGAATGGAACACCCTTCGAGTGTTAGAGAACCGAGAGTTGCCTTGCCCGAGAAGTTTGATGGTACCAGATCCAAGTTTCGAGGATTCATCAATCAGGTCCAACTAGTGATTGAACTTCAACCCCAGAGCTATCCAACTCCAGGGTCACAAGTTAGATTCATTGGTACACTTCTTTCAGGTTCAGCATTGTCATGGTTTTCATCTTTTCTTGAACGACGAGATCCAATATTGGATAATTTGGAGGCTTTTTTGGCGGAGTTTCGATCCATGTTTGGAGAACATGATGCAATTCGTGTTGCAACCAAGAAGATCCGTATTTTGCGACAAGGCAATCGATCAGTAACATTATATGCTTCGCAATTTCGACAACTTGCAACTGATATCAAGTGGGATGATGCCGCACTTGTGAGTCAATTTCTCTACGGATTACAATATGAGGTAAAGAAATTGATGCTTAATTTACCTGATCCTCAAACATTGAGTCAAGCAATTGACTTTGCTGTGAAGTGCGACAATCGACTTTTTGAATTTCGATCCGAGAGTCGCACAAGTCGGCCTCAACGTTACTACAATTCAATGGCAACACCGACGTCTCTTCAACACATACCTTCAGAAGTAGAGGATATGCAAATTGATGCGGTACGTTTCAAACCTCTTACTGAGCAAGAAAAGTCTCGTCGTCGATAAGAAGGATTGTGCTTATATTGTGGAGAACCTAAGCACACTGCTCAACATTGTCCAAAGAAGCGACGTAACTACAAAATGAGGAGTACGGCTGTCAAAGAAGACAGTATGTCGGAAAACGAGTACGTCCAGCTACAATAGGGACCGTGCGGCTGGAATCTTATACAACTTCTAATAAAGGTCCTATCCTCTCCTCAGAACCATCTCCTTGTCTTATAATAGATGTGCGTTTAGGACCTAATAATTACAAAGCCTCTGCCTTGGTAGATTCAGGAGCCTCATCTTGTTTTTTAGATGAAGAATTTGCTAGATGTCATAGAATATCATTAATACAAAAAACTAAACCTGTATACGTAGAAGTCATAGATGGTCGTCCGTTGTCTTCTCGAAATGTAACTCACGAAACACTTCCTGTAGATGTAGTAATAAATGGTCATAGTAGTTGCGTAATTTTTAATATAATTAGATCTCCCTCTAATCCAGTAATTTTAGGCTTATCATGGTTAGAAAAGTATAATCCTCGAATAGATTGGATTTCTCGTAAACTTGATTTTCCTCAGAGCATTAGTAACAGTTCTATTAACCAAGTAAAAAACCATGAGTCTAGTATAGTAAAACTCGCACCTATAGGTGCAAAAGCATTTATACACGCAGCAAAAGAAGGATCAACTTTTGCTATTTATGCTGCACCTATTTCTGAAAGCGTAAAGAATTCAAGTGGCATTCCAAGTCAATACCAGGATTATCAAGACGTTTTTGAGAAAAAGAATGCAGATATTCTTCCTAAGCATCGCCCATACGATTGTTCAATCGATCTCAAGGAAGGAACTCAGCCACCATTTGGACCAATTTACAGTTTATCGCAAGATGAGTTGGCTGAACTCAAGACATACATTGACGAGAATTTAGCGAAGAATTTCATACGCCATTCAAAATCTCCAACAGGAGCTCCAATTTTATTCGTAAAGGAAAAAGATGGATCTTTACGAATGTGTGTTGACTATCGAGGACTCAACAAGATCACAATCAAGAACAGGTATCCATTACCTTTGATATCAGGACTCCTTGACCAGTTAAATCAAGCTAAGATCTATACAAAAATAGATCTAAGAGGAGCATATAATCTAGTACGGATCAAAGAAGGAGATGAATGGAAGACTGCGTTTTGAACCAGGTACGGGCATTTTGAATATAATGTCATGCCTTTTGGACTCACGAATGCACCAGCTGCTTTTCAACATCTCATGAATGATGTATTTCATGAATTCTTAGACAATTTTGTCGTCTGCTACCTAGACGATATCCTGATTTATTCTAAGAATGTTGAAGAACATGAAATACATGTTCGTCAAGTATAACAAAAACTCAGAGATGCAAGATTGTACGCCAAGATGGAAAAGTGTGTATTTCACAATACTCAAGTTGACTTTTTAGGATACATCATTTCAAATGATGGTCTTATGATGGATTCTAAGAAAGTCCAAACAATCATGGATTGGAAGATTCCAAAGACTGTAAGAGATGTCCAATGTTTCTTGGGATTTGCCAATTACTATCGGATCTTCATCAAAGACTTCTCACGAGTTGCAGCTCCACTTACACGCTTAACTAGTAAAGATAAATTCCAATGGAATCAAGAAGCGGAAGCAGCATTTGAAGCCTTGAAGACATCGTTTGTCTCTGCACCAGTCTTATATCGTGTTGACTTTTCCAAGGCATTTTTTATGGAAACAGATGCATCGGATTTTGCCTTGGGTGCAGTTTTATCACAAATGGGAACAGATGACAAACTTCATCCGATAGCTTTTCATTCAAGAAAATTCTCAGCAGCCGAGATCAATTATGAGATCCACGATAAAGAACTTCTTGCAATCGTGGATTCCTTTCAAGAATGGCGTCATTATCTAGAAGGCGCTTTTAGTCCAGTCACTGTGTATACAGATCACAAGAACCTCGAGTATTTCATGTCAGCACGCGTGTTGAATCGTCGTCAAGCTCGTTGGAGTATGTCTTTGTCAAGATTCGACTTCATTATCACTTATCGGCCAGGAAAACAACAAGGTTTGTCTGATGCCCTGTCTAGACGTTCTTATTTTGCACCAAAAGAAGGAGATGCAGCTTTTGAGCAACAAAGAACGGTCCTCTTGAAACCGGAGCAATTTCATCTCCGAGCAGTGAAATCAACATTGACTGTTGATTCAACTTTTCTCAAGCAAATCCAGTCCAGTATGTCCTCAGACCCTCTTGTTCATGATATCGAGAATAATTCTTCCAAGTCTCATGATTCTTCTAAGTTTGAATTCAAGAATAATCTATTATATTTTGAAGGACGCCTATATGTTCCAGAAGGAAAAGCACGTTTGCGTGTTCTTCAAGCACGTCATGACTTTCCAGCAGCAGGGCACTTTGGATATAATAAGACTTTGGAACTCATATCAAGAGATTTTTGGTGGCCACAAATGTGGAAGTCAGTCAAAGACTTTGTACAATCATGTGATATTTGTTCAAGATCAAAAATTCCTCGACATCGACCTTACGGACTTCTTCAGCCATTACCTATACCAGAACAACCATGGTCTTCTGTTTCTATGGATTTCATCACAGATCTTCCAAACTCAAGATCTTATGATTCTATATTTGTGATAGTAGATCGTTTCACCAAGATGGCACATTTTATGCCATGTACAAAATCTATCACAAGTGAAGAAACAGCTAAGCTTTTCATTGATAATATCTATCGCTATCATGGATTACCTAAAGATATCATATCGGATAGGGAAACTCAATTTGTGTCGAGATTCTGGAGGACTCTTTTCAAGATTTTAAAAGTGGACATAAAGCTATCTTCAGCTTTCCATCCTCAAACTGATGGACAAACAGAGCGCGTAAACCAAGTCTTAGAACAGTATTTAAGGTGTACTATCAACTACCAACAAGATGATTGGACAAACCTTCTGCCATTGGCAGAGTTTGCTTATAATAATACGGTACATTCCTCTACGCAACAAACACCTTTCTTTGCCAATTATGGCTATCATCCACGACTTGATACTTTTGATTTTTCAAAAGTTGATAATCCTGCAGCAGAAGATATGGCAAATTGATTGTCAGAGTTACATGCAATAATGAAGGCGCAGTTGAAGAAAGCTCAAGAACGACAAAAGATAAATGCAGATGTATATCGTAAAGAGCAACCACAACTCAACGTGGGTGATAAGGTATGGCTACTTCGTCGCAATATCAAGACCACTCGACCTTGTGACAAATTGGACTATCGTAGGCTTGGCCCCTTTTCTATTTCTGAACAGATCAACCCAGTTGCATATCGGTTACATCTACCGGAGTCAATGAAGATCCATCCTATATTCCACGTGTCTCTTCTTGAACCATATAAGACAGTGGATATACAAGGAAGAAGACAAATGCCACCGCCTCCTATAGAAGTAGATAATAATGAAGAATTTGAGGTGGAAGAGATATTAGACTCAAGGCGGCGCCGAAATAAGCTGGAATATCTTGTTCATTGGTGCGGATATGATATTAGTGAGCGCACATGGGAGCCATCCAGGAATCTAGCAAATGCATCAGCTAAAGTCAAAGTTTTTCATCAACGACATCCATCAAAACCAAGATGAAAACCTCTCTTATAAAAGAGACAAGATTGAGGCAAGATAACATTCAATTTCCTATCCTTGTTTGTAACTTCTTTGCATTTTGTGACGCTAATTAGATGGAGAGCCAACAACCAGCGGATTCAACTCAAGAACCTTTGTTTGCTGACTTACCGGATGAGACATTGTGATTGTCACAACCTTTAAGACGACGCAACAGAGATGAAGACCCTCAAGAACGACATGTTCTTCCTCGAATAGATGGTGAGATACAACGCGTTTGGTATCACGACCTTGGAAGAGATTCTCGATGTTTGGTGATATTATTGGAGATAGGAACGACTCCTGATGGTGTTTCAAATGTATTATTTGAAGGAAGTTATGAAGGCCTCAACAGTGATCAAATAACAGGGTGGTCTTCTCGCCCTGGAATGGGACACTATCGATGGCTAAGAGGACCCATCAATTATCTTCGAAGAGAACAAAGATCAGAGTATGTAGCAAATACAATTCGCCGCATATTAGATTTTCTCAATATATAATCACCGCTCCTCGTGGAACTCGTCCCTAGAAGGAGGGGTAATGTCACGGACATACATATAATTACCTATATGAATAGATAAAAGTATGTAAAAGTAGGTTAATTATGTAATATCTTCTAGAGAAGCTTCTTAGAAGCTTCATAGACGCTGCTTTGACTTTATAGGAGTCTATAGTTGACTTTTAGGTTAGAAACTTGGTCAACAAGTTAGCCATGTTCCACACATGTTGGAAGCTTAAAGAACAAGCTAACTACGTGGTCCATCCATAGAAAACTTGCCTTGCAAGCAAAAGCATGTGGCCTAGAAAGTCAACATATATTGGAGGTCTTATAGAACATCGCCACGTGGCTTCTAGTTAGATAGTATATATAGAGGCAAGAGTGAAGCCCTCTTCACTCTTGTCAACTCCTTTCTTGCTTCTAGTCTAGTTTCAAGGGTCTCTAGTTTTCTTGTATTTTGGCAATAGCCATTCCAGTTTCTTTCTTAATATACATATTTCTATTTTGTCCTATTTCTTTTTGAGAAAAGTCTCACTTACTCTTTAGCTTTCATCGAGTTCTTGTCCTTGACACATTCCTAGAAGACAATGAACGTCCATATATTACTTCTACATGCACATGTTTGATTTTCTTAACTAAGGATATATCTTATTTTTTGACAAAGTCTTCATCTATAAAACAAGCTGAAACTCTTGAATCCAATAAGGCTAAGACTTTGTAATTTTTCAATCGTAAACAAACTTCTAATATAAAACAAGGTGAGGGATTACATGAGAGAATAAGACCTTTACTAGATGTTGCCCATGATTCTAGCCGCATAGTCCCTATTATAGCTGGAGCAACTCATTTTTTGATATATTATCTTTTTTGGCAATTGTGCTTCTCATTTTGTAATTGTATTGTTTCTTTGGACAATGTTAAGTACTATGTTTAGCTTCTCTATAATATAAGCATAAGTCCTCTTGACATCGTCGACTTTATGAAGGATTCAAAATATATCCTATCAATTTGTATTAGTTCTGGCTCTAATAAATAAGTTTTTGAAAATTTCGGAGTTGTCAGCATTATTTGATTTGTTCATTTCTAGTCATATCTTTGTTCTTGATATCTTCCAAATAATTTTTTGTCACATACAATGGCTTGAGCAATAAATAGTTCTAAAGGTTTTGCCATTAGCATTGTCAATAATAAGTCTTTAATATTATCCTTCAATCCATATGTCAAGGACAAGAACTCGATGAAAAAACAATTCAAACAAGTGAGCATTCACTCAAAGAGAGGTAACAAAATATATATAAATAAGTATATATATTGAAAGAAAAACAGGAATGGCTATTGCCAAAAGACAAGAAAACTAGAGACCCTTGAAACAGACTAGAAGTAAGAAAGGAGTTGACAAGAGTGAAGAAGCCTTCACTCTTGTCTCTATATATATTATCTAACTAAGAGCTACGTGGCGACATTCTATAGGACTTCCAATATGTGTTGACTTTGTAGGGCACATGCCTTGACTTACAAGACAAGTTTTTCTACTTGTGGGCCACATAGTTAGCTTGATCTTTAAGCTAACAACATGTGTGGCACATGGCCAACTTGTTGACCACGTTTCTAATCCAAAAAGTCAATTAAAGACACCTATGAAGTCAAAGCAGTGTCTAGGAAGTTTCTAGGAAGCTTCCATATTAAATATTATAGAATTAACTTACTTTTACCTACTTTTATTTACTTCTACCTATTTCTATATGTAATTATTAGCTTACATGATTATGGCCATGACATTATCCCCCCTTCTAGAGACGAGTTCCACGAGGAGCGGTCATCATATGTTGAGAAAATCTATGATGCGACGAATTGTATTCGCCACATATTCTGATCTCTGTTTTCTTCGAAGATGATTGATAGGGCCTCTCAACCATCAGTAGTGTCCCATATCAGGGCGGGAAGACCACCCAGTTATTTGATCATTGTTGAGGCCTTCGTAACTTCCTTCGAATAGAATATTTGGAACACCATCAAGAGTTGTTCCTACCTCTAGCAAAATCACCAAACATCGGGAGTCCCTTCCCAAATCATGATACCAAACACGTTGTATCTCACCATCTATTCGAGGAAGAACATGTCATTTTTGAAGATCTTCATCTCGATTATGTCGTCTTGAAGGTTGTGACAATCGTAATGTCTCGTCGGGCAGGTCAGCAAATGAAGGCTCTTGAGTCGAATTCGTTGATTGTTGGTTTTCCATCTCCAGAGCGCCACTACTACAATGAAGCTACGAACAAGAATTGAAAGTAAAATGTTATCTTGCCTAGATGTTGTTTCTTTTATAAAGAAGGTTTTCATCTTGATTTTGATGGATGTCGTCGATGAAAAGCCTCCATCGCCTTTGCTGCATTTGCAAGATTCTTCATTGGCTTTGATGTGCGATCACTAATATCATATCCACGCCAATGGACAAGATATTCTACTTTATTTCGACGCCGCCTAAAATCTAAAACTTCTTCTACTTCAAACTCTTCATTATTGTCAACTTCTATAGGAGGAGGTGGAGCTTGTCGTCTTCTTGGTATGTCCACTATCTTGTATGGTTCAAGAAGAGACACGTGGAATACAGGATGGATTTTCATTGTCTTCGATAGATGTAAACGATATGCAACTGGATTGATTTGTGCAGAAATAGAAAATGGTCCCAGCCTTCCATAGTCCAACTTGTCGCAAGGACGAGTGGTCTTGATATTACGACGAAGTAGCCATACCTTATCACCCACGTTGAGTTGTGGTTGCTCCTTACGATATACATCTGCGTTTATCTTTTGTCGTTCTTGAGCTTCCTTCAATTACACCTTCATTATTGCATGTAACTTTGACAACCAATTTGCCATATCTTCTGCTGCAGGATTATCAACTTTTGAAAAATCAAAAGCATCAAGTCGTGGATGATAGCCATAATTGGCAAAGAAAGGTGTTTGTTGCGTGGAGGAATGTACCGTATTATTATAAGCAAACTTTGTCAATGGCAGAAGGATTGTCCAATCATCTTGTTGGTAGTTGATGGTACACCTTAAATACTCCTCCAAGACTTGGTTTACGCGCTCTGTTTGTCCATCAATTTGAGGATGGAAAGCCGAAGATAGCTTTATGTCCACTTTAAAAATCTTGAAAAGGGTCCTCCAAAATCTCGACACAAATTGAGTTCCCCTATCCGATATGATATCTTTAGGTAATCCATGATAGCGATAGATATTATCAATGAAAAGCTTAGCTGTTTCTTCACCTATGATAGATTTTGTACATGGCACAAAATGTGCCATCTTGGTAAAACGATCTACTATCACAAATATAGAATCATAAGATCTTGAGCTTGGAAGATCTGTGATGAAATCCATAGAAACAGAAGACCATGGTTGTTCTGGTATAGGTAATGGCTGAAGAAGTCCGTAAGGTCGATGACGAGGAGTTTTTGATTTTGAACAAATATTACATGATTGTACAAAGTCTTTGACTGACTTCCACATTTGTGGCCACCAAAAATCTCTTGATATGAGTTTCAAAGTCTTATTATATCCAAAGTGCCTTGTTGCTGGAAAGTCATGACGTGCTTGAAGAACACGTAAACGTGCTTCTTCTTCTGGAACATATAGGCATCTTTCAAAATATAATAGATTATTCTTGAACTCGAACTTAGAAGGATCATGAGACTTGGAAGAATTATTCTCGATATCATGAACAAGAGGGTCTGAGGACATACTGGACTGGATTTGCTTGAGAAAAGTTGAATCAACAGTCAATGTTGATTTCATTGCTCGGAGATGAAATTGCTCTGGTTTCAAGAGGACCGTTCTTTGTTGCTCAAAAGCTGCATCTCCTTCTTTTGGTGCAAAATAAGAACGTCTAGACAATGCATTGGACAAACCTTGTTGTTTTTCTGGCCGATAAGTGATAATGAACTTGAATCTTGACGAAGACATACTCCAACGAGCTTGACAACGATTCAACACGCGTGCTGACATGAAATACTCGAGGTTCTTGTGATCTATATACACAGTGACTGGACTAGAAGCGCCTTCTAGATAATGACGCCATTCTTGAAAGGAATCTACGATCGCAAGAAGTTCTTTATCGTGGATCTCATAATTAATCTCGGTTGTTGAGAATTTTCTTAAATGAAAAGCTATTGGATGAAGTTTGTCATCTGATCCCATTTGTGATAAAACTGCACCCAAGGCAAAATCTGATACATTTGTTTCCATAAAAAATACCTTGGAAAAGTCAACACGATATAAGACTGGTGCAGAGACAAACGATATCTTTAAGGCTTCAAATGCTGCTTCTGCTTCTTGATTCCATTGGAATTTATCTTTACTAGTCAAGCGTGTAAGTGGAGCTGCAACTCGTAAGAAATCTTTGATGAAGATCCGATACTAGTTGGCAAATCCCAAGAAACATTGGACATCTCTTACTGTCCTTGGAATCTTCCAATCCATGATTGTTTGGACTTTCTTAGAATCCATCATGAGACCATCATTTGAAATGATGTATCCTAAAAAGTCAACTTGAGTAGTGTGAAATACACACTTTTCTATCTTGGCATACAATCTTGCATCTCTAAGTTTTTGTAATACTTGACGAACATGTATTTCATGTTCTTCGACGTTCTTAGAATAGATCAGGATATCGTCTAGATAGCAGATGACAAAATTGTCTAAGAATTCATGAAATACATCATTCATGAGATGTTGAAAAGCAGTTGGTGCATTCGTGAGTCCAAAAGGCATGACATTATATTCAAAATGTCCGTACCTGGTTCGAAACGCAGTCTTCCATTCATCTTCTTCTTTGATCCGTACTAGATTATATGCTCCTCTTAGATCTATTTTTGTATAGATCTTAGTTTGATTCAACTGGTCAAGGAGTCCTGATATCAAAGGTAATGGATACATGTTCTTGATTGTGATCTTGTTGAGTCCTCGATAATCAACACACATTCGTAAAGATCCATCTTTTTTCTTTACGAATAGAATTGGAGCTCCTGTTGGAGATTTTGAATGGCGTATGAAATTCTTCGCTAAATTCTCGTCAATGTATGTCTTGAGTTCAACCAACTCATCTTGTGATAAACTGTAAATTGGTCCAAATGGTGGCTGAGTTCCTTCCTTGAGGTCGATTGAACAATCATATGGACGATGCTCAAGAAGAATATCTACATTTTTTTTCTCAAAAACGTCTTGATACTCCTGATATTGACTTCGAATGCCACTTGAAGTCTTTACGTTTTCAGAAATAGGTGCAACATAAATAGCAAAAGTTGATCCTTCTTTTGCTGCGTGTATAAATGCTTTTGCACCTATCAGTACGGGTTTTACTATACTAGACTTATAATTTTTTACTTGGTTGGTAGAACTATTAATAACGCTCTAGAAAAAGTCAAGTTTATGCGAATTCCAATCTATTCGAGGGTTATATTTTTTTAGCCAGAATAAACCTAAAATAACTAGATTAGACGGGAATTTAATTATATTAAAAGCTATGTAGCTATCATGACCGTCTATTGTTACTTTTATAGGATGAGTTTCATGAGTGACATCTCCAGTAGACAAGGGACGACCATCTATGACTTCTACATGTACTGGTTTAGGTTTCTGTACAAAAGATATTTTACGACTTTTAACAAATTGTTCATCTAAAAAACATGCTGAGGCTCCCGAATCTAATAAAACAGAGGCTTTGTAATTCTTAGATCCTAAATATAAGTCTATAATAAAATAAGGAGAGGGTTCTGAGGAGAGGATAGGACCTTCATTAGGAATTGTACAAGGTTCCAGCTGCATGGTCCCTATTGTAGCTGGACGAATCCGTTTTCTGACATGTTGTCTTCTTTGACCGTCGTACCCCTCATTTTATAGTTGCATTGTTTCTTTGGACAATGTTGAGCAGTGTGCTTAGGTTCTCCGCAATATAAACATAATCCTTCTTGACGACGACGAATCTTTTCTTGCTCAGTTAGGGATTCAAAACGTACCGCATCAATTTGCATGTCTTCTACTTCTGAATGTACGTTTGGTGAAGATGCTGATGTTGCCATTGAGTAATAATGTTGAGGTTCCTGTGTACGACTCTCGAATCAAAATTCAAAAAGTCGATTGTTATATTTTACCGCAAAATTGATTGCTTGACTCAAAGTTTGAGGATCAGGTAAGTTGAGCATCAATTTCTTTACTTTGTATTGCAATCCATAAAAAAATTGACTGATGAGTGCAGCATCATCCCACTTGATGTCAATTGCAAGTTGTCAAAATTGTGAAGCATACATTGTTACTGAGCGGTTTCCTTGTCGCAGAATTCAGATCTAGTTTGTTGCGACATGAATTGCATCGTGTTCACCATACATAGATCGAAACTCCGCCAAAAAAACTTCCAAATTGTCCAATATTGGATTTTGTTGTTCAAGAAAAGACAAAAACCACGATAATGCAGAACCAGAAAGTAGAGTGCCAATAAACTTGACTTGTGATCTTGGAGTTGGATAGCTTTGCGGTTGAAGTTCAATTGCCAATTGTACTTGATTGATGAACCCTCGAAACTTTGATCTTGTACCATCAAATTTCTCGGGTAAAGCAATTCTTAGTTCTCTAGTGCTTATAGGGTGTTGTACAATTGGAGAAGGAATGTGATTTGGTGCAGATGTTGAAGCAGCTCCGATCATCTCTATATCTCCACTTTCTGCTATTCTTGTTCTTTCTTGTGTTGGTGAATTGAGTTGATGCATCGCAAGCATTAACTCCCTCATTTGCTCTTGCATTTGTTCTATTGGACTCTTCATTTCAACAAGCTCTGCTATAATGACACTAAGAAGAAAAATTTGTTTGATACTACTCAAGACAAAAGAAAAGAAAGACTTGATAACAAAGAAGATACTAAGAACAATATCAGTTTAGAAGTGGATTATCCGCAAACTTCTAATATGCTTATGTCTTGTCAAGAGAAAGGAGTAATCCACTCTTACTCAAGAAAAACAAAGCTCTGATATTGTAAGTGCAGTCTTGTCAATCTGTCAAGGACAAAGACTCGATGAGGGAAAATATACACAAAAAGGCTATCTCGATATAATAAGTCAAAATATAAACAAGTAGGTATATTAAAAGGAAATTGGAATGGCTATTGCCACAAGACAAGAAACTAAAGATTCTTGAACCTGGACTAGAAGCAAGAAAGGAGTTGACAAGAATGAAGAAGCCTTCACTCTTGTCTCTATATATACTATCTAACTAAGAGCTACATGGCGACGTTCTATAGGACCTCCAATAGGTGTTGACTTTGTAGGGCACATGCCTTGACTTACAAGGCAAGTTTTTCTACGTGTGGGCGACATAGTTAGCTTGATCTTTAAGCTAACAACATGTGTGGCACATGGCCAACTTGTTGACCACGTTTCTAATCCAAAAAGTCAATTAAAGACACCTATGAAGTCAAAGCAGCATCTAGGAAGTTTCTAGGAAGCTTCTATATTAAATATTATAGAATTAACTTACTTTTATCTACTTTTATTTACTTCTATCTATTTCTATATGTAATTATTAGCTTACATGATTATGGCCGTCTGGCCGCCTGGATCCCTGACACTCTTGTAATTTATGGTTTTTTTCAAGAGGTGTTGCAGACACTCCAATTGTGAGAAACATCTTCTGGTGTGTTCGACGGAGGCTCGGCTTCTCCCCGTTTTTTTTCGTTTGTTTTGCTAAGGTGCCCTGGTGCAGCATCTTATTTATTTATTTATTTATTTATTTTTGTGATTAGTCTGTGCATGGCTGTACAGTGCTCTACGAAAGAAGTCATTCTCCTTGTGATCAGCAGAAGCATTGACAACGGTAGTGCTTTGTGTGCGAGGTTGGCGACGGTGTTGAAGGCCCCTTCCCATTTTCAAGTATGTATAGAGCTCCGATATTTTAGGGGAGTGGATGCAGATGTCTTATTATTTTTTTTGTGTCTGCTTTTTTTTTGTGTCTGCACTAGTGCATCAACTGCGCAGTGCTTTGTGGAGGAGGTGGTACATGGGTGCTCTCAAGTGGCGGTTCTTTTTTTGGTTTTATTCAAATTAGGCATTGGTGATGGCAGCGGTTGGAATTACAATGGCACTAGCACATCTTGGCCTTGAAGCGACCAGTTCATTTGACAATCAAGATCACAAATTCCAGCGTTCAGTTCAACTCAAGCTTGCGAGTGAAATTGTAGCTTGAGAGGCATCTTAGCCAAATTGGGATTTTATGATTTAGAGCAAAGGCGACGAGGTTTCAAAAAAAAAAAAAAAAAAAAAAAAAAATAGTTGAACCAGATTCCCTTTCTTTCTTTTTCCGCCTTGATTTGCGTAGACAAGTGACCTTCTGTGGTGGGCAGCGACAGCCAAGTTGAGTAGGTGTTGAAGATGGCGTGGTCACTGCATTCGATGTTCTGGATTGTCAACGACATTGGCAACTGGACTTATTGCGGCGCGTAGAGATTCAGCTTGATGCGATGGGGGTGCGCAAGGCAAGGAGACTATGAGTAATTTGATCCACGATGTGTTACTCGCATTCTTTATAGCTTTGGAGCTGAAGTTGCAGCTGAGGTTCATACAAATTTGGCTGTAAGGAGGAGAGAGCATTTTGTAGTTGTGAAGTTGCCGACAAGCATCCAAGCAATGAGAGAAATCGGTATAAGGAGACAATAAGAAGTTTATTACTGGGTTAAATTGGTAGTGTGGATTTTTGCCATCACCCTACTTGTTTCTTTGTTCGAATTCTTTAACAATGGATTTGATTTAGACATCTCGATCATCAAACAAGCGCCTTTCTTTTCCAGATCGGATAGAGCAATACCTCAATTATGTGACTCTTTGAAGAGGTCTTGCATTAAGAATGGTTGCTTACATATAAGAATAATCAGCCTTTGAAAGTTGGTTAGTGGTAAAAAAAAAGATCTTCAAGGAGGTTGGTGTAGATCAGCTTTGATAATAGGGCACATTAGGGAAAGTATGAGGACCTTACGCCTCGCCTTCTTCTAGTTCCTCATACATTATATCTGGAGATCTAAGAGCTACAGATTGCTAGTTGATTCAGTGAAGTTTTTCTTTTCTGGAATTCGTTGGCTTGTCTTCAACAGCAAGTAACGACTTGCAGAACCAAGTTGGTTGGAAAGCGTAATAATCTAGTGAGATAGCAACCCTTTGGTAGATTGATTTATGCACTTGCCGTGCAAAGAACACATCTTTGTGTATTCACAAGGGAAAAAGAGAATTTGCCGTAGGTGCTCTTGTCATTACTGCTCCATGTCACCAATTGCAAGATCATCACCATATTCAATTGGGTGATAAACTCCACAAGATCAACGACTTAACCTAGAGCAGTAGCAATCACCACCTTCATCTATAATCGTCATCAAAAAAATCAGTGAGAATTTCTAGAGTGGATGAAGCTGTAGGCAGTTGAGAAAATCAAAATTGGATGAGGTTAGAGTAGAGAGTAGGTGAACTTAATTTAGGATTCAATTGAATTAGGTTTAGATAAAACTTATTGGATGAATTTTAATTTAAGGATGAATTTTAAATATATATGAAGTTTATGGATGAATTATCATTTAAAGATGAATTTTTATCTATGGATGAATTTTGATTAGAATAAAATAATAATATTAATATTAATGTTAATAATATATATGAGCATCTATGAAGCTTTTAAGAAGTCAAATAAGCATCTATGAAGCTTTTAAGAAGCTTTGCTATAAGATAATATCAAATTTATTTATATTTATATTCTATCTAACACTTCTTATTTAAGTAAATATGTATATCTATGATACTATCTCCTCTTTTAGTAATGATTTCTATGAAGAGTAGTCATCATATGTTGAAGTCCAAATGTAGCAAATAGTATTTGTCACTTATTCTACTCTTTGTTCTCATTGAAGGTGGTTGAAAGGTCTTCTCAATCATTGATAATATCCTATACTAGGGCAAGAAGACTACCATGTTATTTGATCATTGCTAAGATCTTTGTAACTCCCTTTAAATAAAACATTTGAAACATCATCAAGAATCATTTCTACCTCCAACAAAATCACTAAATATTGGGAGTCTCTTCTTAAATCATGATATCAAACGCAATGTATCTTGCCATTTATTCAAGGAAAAAACTTGTTTTTCTTAAAGGTCTTTATTTCTATTATGTTATCTTGAAGGTTGTGACAATTGCAATGTCTTGTTCAATAAGTCACCAAATGATAGCTCTTAAATTGAATTTACTAATTGATGGTTTTTCATCCCTTCAATGCTATTGTATTGTAACATAACCACAAGGTGAAAGAAGAAAGAAAAGATTAAATTATAGAGGAGCTAAATAAATATATTTTAATAAAATATATTTAAAATATAATTAATAGACAAGAAGGGAGTAAAAATTAATAAGTATTAATTTACTTTCTTATAAAATATACATCTACTTATTTTGTAAGGCCATAAATAAAGTAAAAAATATTGACTGAAAAAATAAAAAATATAAATATTTTTAGAAAAAAATGAAAAATATATTTTAGCAAAATTTATCTCAAAATACTAAGAATCGATACCCCAAGAGAACCAGTTGTGTTGCATTTATCTTAGGGTTTAGGGTTTAGGGTTTAGGGTTTAGGGTTTAGGGTTTAGGGTTTAGGGTTTAGGGTTTTAGGGTTTAGGGTTTAGGGTTTAGGGTTTAGGGTTTAGGGTTTAGGGTTTAGGGTTTAGGGTTTAGGGTTTAGGGTTTAGGGTTTAGGGTTTAGGGTTTAGGGTTTAGGGTTTAGGGTTTAGGGTTTAGGGTTTAGGGTTTAGGGTTTAGGGTTTAGGGTTTAGGGTTTAGGGTTTAGGGTTTAGGGTTTAGGGTTTAGGGTTTAGGGTTTAGGGTTTAGGGTTTAGGGTTTAGGGTTTAGGGTTTAGGGTTTAGGGTTTAGGGTTTAGGGTTTAGGGTTTAGGGTTTAGGGTTTAGGGTTTAGGGTTTAGGGTTTAGGGTTTAGGGTTTAGGGTTTAGGGTTTAGGGTTTAGGGTTTAGGGTTTAGGGTTTAGGGTTTAGGGTTTAGGGTTTAGGGTTTAGGGTTTAGGGTTTAGGGTTTAGGGTTTAGGGTTTAGGGTTTAGGGTTTAGGGTTTAGGGTTTAGGGTTTAGGGTTTAGGGTTTAGGGTTTAGGGTTTAGGGTTTAGGGTTTAGGGTTTAGGGTTTAGGGTTTAGGGTTTAGGGTTTAGGGTTTAGGGTTTAGGGTTTAGGGTTTAGGGTTTAGGGTTTAGGGTTTAGGGTTTAGGGTTTAGGGTTTAGGGTTTAGGGTTTAGGGTTTAGGGTTTAGGGTTTAGGGTTTAGGGTTTAGGGTTTAGGGTTTAGGGTTTAGGGTTTAGGGTTTAGGGTTTAGGGTTTAGGGTTTAGGGTTTAGGGTTTAGGGTTTAGGGTTTAGGGTTTAGGGTTTAGGGTTTAGGGTTTAGGGTTTAGGGTTTAGGGTTTAGGGTTTAGGGTTTAGGGTTTAGGGTTTAGGGTTTAGGGTTTAGGGTTTAGGGTTTAGGGTTTAGGGTTTAGGGTTTAGGGTTTAGGGTTTAGGGTTTAGGGTTTAGGGTTTAGGGTTTAGGGTTTAGGGTTTAGGGTTTAGGGTTTAGGGTTTAGGGTTTAGGGTTTAGGGTTTAGGGTTTAGGGTTTAGGGTTTAGGGTTTAGGGTTTAGGGTTTAGGGTTTAGGGTTTAGGGTTTAGGGTTTAGGGTTTAGGGTTTAGGGTTTAGGGTTTAGGGTTTAGGGTTTAGGGTTTAGG